>NW_007086515.1:0-646 GCF_000164805.1 Carlito syrichta
CCTTTTTCTGGTTCTTCTGCTTCTTCTTTTTCTGCTTCTTCTGCTTCTGTTTTTTCTTCTTCTTCTTCTTCTTCTTCTTCTTCTTCTTCTTCTTCTGCTTCTGCTTCTTCTTCTGCTTCTTCTACTTCTGCTTCTTCCGCTTCTTCTGCTTCTTCTTCTGCTTCTGCTGCTTCTGCTGCTGCTTCTGCTGCTGCTTCTGCTAGTTCTGCCGGTTCTGCTGCTTCTGCTGCTTACTTTCTGCTTTTTCTGCTTCTGCTTCTGTTTCTGCTTCTGCTGCTTCTGATGCTTCTGCTGCATCTGTTACTTCTGCTGCTGCTTCTGCTTCTGCTTCTGCGTCTGCTTCTTCTGCTTCTTTTGTTTCTGCTTCTGCTTCCGCTTCTTCTTCTGCTTCTTCTGTTTCTTCTGCTTCTTCTTCTGCTTCTGCTTCTGCTTCATCTTCTTCTTCTTCTTCTTCTTCTTTTTCTTCTTCTTCTTCTTCTTCTTCTTCTTCTTCTTCTTCTTCTTCTTCTTCTTCTTCTTCTTCTTCTTCTTCTGCTTCTTCTACTTCTGCTTCTTCCGCTTCTTCTGCTTCTGCTGCTTCTGCTGCTGCTTCTGCTGCTGCTTCTGCTGCTTCTGCTAGTTCTGCAGCTTCTGCTGCTGCTGCTGC
>NW_007086516.1:0-742 GCF_000164805.1 Carlito syrichta
GATTCCTAGCTGTCCATAGCCAACGATTTAGCTTGCTTCCCTTAGGGTTCTATAATTTTCCTTTACTTCTCACCACCAACATTCACCACTCAACTTTGCGGAGAGCACCCTGGCATTTGTTCTTGCCACAGAGTCTCCTTGAAAAGTAGCCAAACCTTTTAGTGAGAATTTCAGAGTGCTCTGATCATAGACAGTGCCTCTACTGCGAGGAAAACGGAAAACCTTCTCCAAACCCATGCGCGGGAGCCAACGGGAAGGACAGAGACCCACTTCTCTTGGAGTGACATCCATGCTTCAGGGGTGGGTGCTGAGTGAGGTCAGGTGTCCAGGTCCTAACAGGTGATCGCCACCAGCATGTAACCTCTGCTCTACAAGAAAAGCAGCGTGAAGACAATCTGAACCCCACTGTCCCGGCCTGCCCGGCCCTGCACAGAGCTCCAATCCTGTGAATGGGCAACAGATGAAGGAAGGAAGCCCCAGCCTCTCGGACTCACTTGCCAGGAACGGAGCCGCCATGACTCAGAGCTGGAAGGAAGAAGACACTGACTCTCCGGTCTGGGAGCTGAGGGAAGACACAGCATCATCTTCTCGGCCACACTCAACCAAGCAGACCTTTCATCATGTACAGTTCGGGGTGGGGATAGGTCATGGCCGTGTGCCACCTACTCTCAATGCTCTCTCGGAGACCAAACCTTTCTGGTGGTTTGGATGCCTAAATAGGACAACTTCCAGGGACTTTGAA
>NW_007086517.1:0-1255 GCF_000164805.1 Carlito syrichta
CGCTTTGAATTCTCCTTTGAATCAGCTGTAATATCTTAGGTTTTGGTTTTTTTTTTTGAGTTGGAGTCTCACTCTGTCACCCAGACCCAGAAAAAAATATTTTTTTCTATGTGGTAAAGGATAGTTGAAGAGGAAAATGCGGTAGTATCACTGTGGCAAAACATTAAGAGTTTCTGAGGAACATGGACCCGGATACTTCATAGGAGGACCAACATCTGTGTTAACTTTAAAGAGAATTAAAATCAAATAACATTCTGAGTGAAGGAAACCAAGAACACAAGCTGACAAGATTTGTGTTCTTTGACTTATGTTGAAGGAACTAAGCCTACATTTCCCTTGTCTTCCCTGATGTTTTAGTTGCATTTCTATGGATAGCCAAGGGGTGCCAAGTCTGGCCCCCAAACCTGCTCATCCTAAGTGATTGCCTTGCTTAGCATAGATGTTAAGATATGCATAGTTTAGTCATTGATACTTACTCTGCTTGTGTGATTTAACTCAGATATTAACATATCCTGCCTGTATGGTTTTGCCTTCCTTTGTGAGAAATTTGTCCTATACAAGAGGCATGGGATAAAACTGAAAGTTCTCTCTCTTTCTCTTTCTCTCTCTCAGCTACCTGGGAGAGGACCCTCCCAATCCTGCTGTTTCTCTGTCTCTTTTTTTTTCTCATTCTCTCCCCCCAACTCAGACCCTGATCAGCGGAGACTGGACCTCCGCATCTGAGCACAGGCTGGTATTTTTGTACAAAAATGTGATAGAGCAGTGTGAAAAGTGTGTCCTGGACTTAATTCATAGCAGCTAGGAATTAAACTATCCAGGAAAGTGGAAGAGAACAGTGGCCAACAATGACCCTAGAAAAGGTAGCCTGATGACAGATTGTAAAGATCTTTTCATTGGAAAATTTCGTATTTATCCTCTATGTGATGCAGAGCCATGGAAGAGGCGATGTGATCAAATTTGAGTTTTTATGAATCAAGAAAAGGATGGATTACATGATGAAATACTATAGCAAAAAAGTAGGGAGTAGAGCTTAATCAGTTGAGTTAATGTAACACTATTTGGTCTTGGCTAGTGGCATTGGGAATACAGCAGAGAGGGATAGCACAAACCATTAGAGTAAAAGCTATAGATATTTGTATGCTACAGTAATAGCATATATTTTACCTTCTGCTATATATAAATGCTCAGGTAGATATGATAATTACTCCCAAAATCAAAACAAGTAACTTTTCAAGAAACCTAACGTATAAGTTTG
>NW_007086518.1:0-619 GCF_000164805.1 Carlito syrichta
CTTGACATCTAGGCATATGGGGAACATACCTCAAAATAGTAAAAGCCATCTACAAGAAACCCACAGCCAGCATACTCCTAAAAGGACAAAAATTAGAACCATTTCCCCTGAAAACTGGAACAAGACAAGGATGCCCACTCTCACCCCTCCTGTTCAACATAGTATTGGAAGTCCTGGCTAGAGCAATCAGAGAAGAAGAGCCAATCAGGGGTATCCAATTAGGAAAAGAGGAAGTCAAGTTATCTCTCTTTGCAGATGATATGATTGTGTACCTTGAAAACCCAAGAGAATCTGTCAAAAACCTCCTTACACTGATAAAGGCCTTTGGCAAAGTCTCAGGATACAAAATAAATGTACAAAAGACAACTGCATTTCTCTACACCAATAATAAACAAACAGAAACCCAAATAAAAAACACAATTCCATTCACAATAGCCACAAAAAAAATTAAATACCTTGGCATCTTCCTAACCAGAGACGTGAAAGACCTTTACAATGAAAACTACAAAACACTGCTCAAAGAAATCAAAGATGACACAAACAATTGGAAAAATATCCCATGCTCATGGATCGGAAGAATCTACATTGTGAAGATGTCCATCTTACCTAAGGTAATCTA
>NW_007086519.1:0-499 GCF_000164805.1 Carlito syrichta
TCTCTCTTTGTCTCTTTCTCTCGGTCTATCTCTCTCTGTCTCTGTCTCTCTGTCACTCTCTCTCTCTGTCTAGCTCTCTATCTTTGTCCTCTCTGTCTCTCTGTCTCTATCTCTCTTTATCTCTGTCTCTCTGTCCCTCTCTCTTTGTCTCTGTCTCTCTCCATAACTGTCTCTATCTCTCCCTGTCTCTCTCTCTGTGTCTCTCTCTGTTGCTGACTCAGGGAAAGGATGAGAAGGAGCAGATTTGCGCATATGCTCTCTGTCTACCTCTGTCTTTATCCTTCTCTCTCTTTGTCTCTCTGTCTTTATCTCTCTGTTTCTATCTCTGTCACTCTGTCTCTTTCTCTGTCTCTGTCCCTCCCAATTTCCCTCTCTATGTCTCTCTGTCTCTCTCTCTGTCTTACACACACACACACACACACACATACACACACTCAGCCCCACCCGGTCTCTGACACTCAGCCTAGCCAGGAGGCTCTGCTGTGCCTACCCCCAGCCC
>NW_007086520.1:0-674 GCF_000164805.1 Carlito syrichta
ACACTAGAGGCTCGCTCCTGGGTGAGGAAACTTAATGGGTCATTCCCACCAAGCCTGGCCTGTTTGCCTTCACGCCAATGCTCTCAGTTGATTATGCTGCAGCTGCCTCTGTGACCAACCCTGTACCTCCCCTTTTCAGTGTTCCAGAGATGATTCTCTCACAAGTGACTTAAGTTCTTCAGCCTTTCTTACATTCTGTAACTGGCTGCATTTACCATGACTTTCCACCCCAACTTACTGTGGGTACCAACTCCGATTTTCCATACTCATTCTCTTTAAGATCCTTAGAATGTGAGACCAAAAGCTTTCCAAAATGCTGTTTTTGCATAGGGTAGAACAGTCAATGGACTCAGGGGCTTGTGAAGGAAACGTTTTTGTATTTCTAGCATTGCATATGGCACCTAACACATGGAAGGCACTTAATAAAAGTTAGGCCTTTATATTTTTGGATGGAGGCCTTCATTATTTTGGAGATATGTATATTAATTATAAACAGCCACATTGGACATTTCTATATGTGCTGTTAGTAAAACTCTATGGATATGTCAGTTGAATTCACATGGGTATTTTCATACATGCTGTTGCTAAAGTCTGTATGAAGTCTGCCTGAATAATTTCCAGGGCCTTAGTATGTCACCATACAGGTAGAACCACGATCGCAGCCTATGAATGGG
>NW_007086521.1:0-784 GCF_000164805.1 Carlito syrichta
CCATCCACTCACCTCAGCCTCCCAAAGGCGCGGGATGACAGGCTGAGCCACCGAGCCCGGCTCTAAATTTTATTTTTAAATTGTGGTGAACAAACTGTAACATTTCATCATGCAAAGTGTAACATGTTGATTTTATCAAATAGAGATACTCCTTTGAGCAATAAATGGGCAGAAAACTACTGTCGTCATTTTCTGTATTAAAATTAATTTTCATTTTGTTAATAAGGTGTAATTTGTGTTTTCATCCTTAAGGAAAAAAAGACACTACATCAGCCCTGAAGACTTTCAGGTCACATCAGTTTACTGACCAGAGCTGTGCTGGGCCTGAACTGACACCGCAAACCAAGTGACAAAAGTTCATAAAGAAAGACATGGAGGGAGCCACCTGGCTTCCTAAGATGGGCTTTCATGGTCAATAGGGCCATGCGCAGGACCCCTAAGAGATATAATAAACAGGGCTGGGCATGGTGGCTTGTTGGGAGCCAACATCTATAGCTACATGGCTGAGGCCTGTAAAGGCCCATCTGGAAGATCGCCTCTGACATAGGATATCAGTTATACCTATGATATTGGCGTGTGATTGGTGACCAGTGTGCATACATGGCAGTAAAACTTATAAGTGAATCTCAGTACACTTGATGGAAGGTGCATGGCGGAATTGTTTCTGTCTTTCTAAGTTTAGCTTCTTTCTAGATATTTTTTTACTTCTATTTCCTGGTAGACTGGGTAGTCCTTGTTCCCGAAAGCTGTTTCCCCTAGGGCTAAGATTAGAATCTAAATTACC
>NW_007086522.1:0-825 GCF_000164805.1 Carlito syrichta
AAACTATAATACCCTGATAATTAACTTAATATTTACCTTCACCTAAATGCCAGAAATTTCGTTTCTTTAGCGAGATAGTAAGCATAAAAAAGAACAATTTTATTATGATCTTAGTAGGCTTCCTCCATTAAAAACTACAGGTTATATGACTGCAAAATTAGAGAATGTAATTAAGAAACCTATACCCCTATAGTAATGAATATAGAAAAGGCCAAAATCAATTCAATTGCTCTTTCTAACAATAGGCAAAAATGTAGTGTTCAATTTAACTTGGTTTTTGCTAAGATTTTGTCATGCCTGTGTTCGTCAGTGATATTTGTCTGTGGTTTTCTTTGTTTTTTCTTTGCGTGTGTCTGTCTTGTTTTGCTATCAGAGTAGTTCTGGGCTCATATAGTCAGTTGGGAATTATTTCTGCCTCTTCGATTTTTGTGAAGAGTTTAAATTAAACTTATATTTGCTTTTCAACTGCTTGGAAAAATTCAGCTGTGAAGCCATCAAGGCCCTTGGCTCTTTTTTTCTCCCTCTCTCTTTTCTTTATCTTGTTTTCTGCTTTGTTTTGTTTCGTTTTGTTTTTTGAGTTGGGGTCCCCATCAGTTGCAGGCTGACGGGCAGTGCACTGACCATCCTTCTGCTTTGGATCCTCTGTTTTATTTTACACAAAACTATTTGCTGAGTCAAAGATTGAGTGAATGATGAGTCTTCACTCTTCAAGGGAAAGTCGGTGCCCGCTGATTACCTAAAGAGGTTACAATTATGAAAATGGCTTAGGTAATCCTATCATCGCAAGTCACAGAATTAAGTAAAGACTAACGACACCACTGGATG
>NW_007086523.1:0-745 GCF_000164805.1 Carlito syrichta
CTGCTTTATTCTTTTTGATAGCTGAATAGTATTCCACGACATCTATATAACACATCCGTACTATCCGTCGATCGGCTTCTGGACATTTAGGTGATTCTACATCTGTGCGATTGTGAAATGTGTAGCAATTAACATGTGAGCGCAGGTGTCAAAAATAACACTCTTGCAGAAAGAGCCAACATCATTAAAAGTCAGGAAACGTCTGACTTTTGACAATAGGGAGTTAATTCTAAGATAGTGGTTCTCCTTCCCTAAAAATCTTTTTATTAGAAAGTCTTTGGTTATTTGGGCTCTTTTTTGCTTTAAGGTAAATTTCAGAACTGTTTTTTCTAACTCTGTAAAAAGTGGAACTCGTGGGTTGATAGAAATTGCATTGAATCTTCAGATCGCTTTAGGCAGTACAAACATTTCGGTGATGTCGATTCTTCCGATTCATGAACTTGGGAGGTCTTCAATTTGTCTGTATCTCTTTCATTTTTTTCAACAACATTTTGCATTTCTCTCTGTAGACATGCATCATCTCCTTATATAAAATTATTTCAAGTTGTGTGTGTGTGCGTCTTTGTTGTAAAAGGGAGCGTGTTCTTTTTTGGATTCAGTTGGAGCATCACTCAGTCGCCCAGACTGGAGTGCAGAGGCACGCTCCCCCGCCACCGCAACCTCGACCTGCTGGGCTCTGGCGAGCCTTCGGCCTCAGCCTTCCAAGTAGCTGGAACTACGAGCACGCACTACCACGCCCGGCTAA
>NW_007086524.1:0-660 GCF_000164805.1 Carlito syrichta
CTGGGGTCTGTCCATTGGGAGTCAAGTGTCTGGACTCCTAGGGAATGGGGAAAAATCTTGTTGTTCTTCTGAGAATGAAACAGGAATCTCTGACACTATGTCACCAGAAAGCTTTGACTCATGTTACCGATGTGGAACAAGGGAAATCAGTTTTCATGTTGTTAATTTATCCCTGACTTAAGGTAGTTCTCATACTTAGGAACCTACAGGAATTTTCCAAATGTTAATCCGGAATATGGAGTCCCAGTCCCCACACATTTCAGAACTTATTACTGTATAGGTACCACAAATCTGTCATTACGAATTCCCAGGATCCTGCTGCTCCTCTTCTTAGATGTAAAAGAGAATCTGAAAATCTACTTGGCTTTTTTTGGCAGGAGGCTGTAAGGCAAGATTCCACTCCACAAGGAAACATCTCGCCATTTTTGGTGTAATTTATGACTTCAGGTTTACCTCCTAATCCAGAAAATACTGCTGGAATTTTAGATTGATAATCCTAACTTGGGATTAGGTGTTCCCAAATATTTAGGACGTGTTCTTAAAGGGGATCCAGTAATCTTGGATTCCAGGGCCCAACTGACATTTTGGTCTTATGAGTATTGGTAAATAAGAGTTTGTACTTCCACGTCCCAGGTAATTTTCCGGGAGTATTTCTGGGAA
>NW_007086525.1:0-399 GCF_000164805.1 Carlito syrichta
CCCTGTATCCCGCGCCTTTGGGAGGCTGAGGTGAGTGGATTGCCTGAGCCCGCGCGTTCGAGACCCACCTGGGCAACGAGACCTCACCTCTACAATAAATAAAAAAAAAAAAAAAATCAGCCGGGCGTGGTAGCGCATGCCTGTAATTTCAGCTACTCGGAAGGCTGAGGCAGAAGGATCACCAGAGCCCAGCAGGTCGAGGCTGCGGTGGCCGGGAGCGGCCTCTGCCCTCCAGTCTGGGAGATGCAGCAAGACTCCAACTCGAAAGAGAGAGAGAGAGAGAGAGAGAGAGAGAGAGAGAGAGAGAGAGAGAGAAAGAGGGAAGGAGAGAGAGTGAGAGAGCCAGCAAGAGAGTGGTGGGGACAGAGAGAGAAAGAGAGAGAGAGGGAGAGAGGGAGG
>NW_007086526.1:0-1136 GCF_000164805.1 Carlito syrichta
TCACTAGAGTCCAGCAAGTCCACGTTGGGGTGGCCATGAGTGTGCCACTGTGTGATGAAGTGAGACTCCAGCTCAAAAGAAAAAAGAAAATGCATGCATTAAATTTTATGTAATTTATCTATAGCTAACAACAAAATGTATTCTTTAAAAAAATCAAGTGAGGTGCTCTAAAAAATTGCAGGCTCTCCTGTGTTGTACAAGGGTCAGCCATGTAATAAGTTATTTTCTACTTGTGACCTTAGAAGAATACAGTTATTGTTCCCCATATTCAATTTTTGCTTCCACAATCTAAAAAGGAAAAAGCAAAGTTTTGTATCTGTGTCTTCAAAACATTTTCTTTTATATTCAATTTTATTATATTATTATTCAGAATTATAGTTAGGTCAATAAAAAATGAAAAACTTGAGAAAACTGAATTTGCAACAAGGACACAGAGCTGTGCTGACTCATAATTTAGCAGTTTTAAAACCATAGAGACAGCTGCTCATCAGTGATAAAACTCAGTGAAAATTTACATCAGCAGATTAGAAAGAGCAAACAAACTACATTATCTCACAGTAATGAAACATAATTCTGAAAATACATTGGTAGAAGTCACTGGATAAAATCTATCATGTTTTCAACAGAAATAGCCTTTCTCCAGTCACAACCATGGAAGAGATGTCTTTCTATGCAGTAGAAGTACTAAAAAAACACACAATTACCTGTTAATATTCACCCATGCTTCTCCAAAATGAACCATTTATTGTGAAATTTCATAATGGGGACTTTTGAAAGTGGCATGGCATAGCAATGCAATGCCTTACTAAAGTGGATCTTACAGTTAATTAGCTAAATACAATAAATACCTGCATTCTTCGGTTCATTTATGGTAAAAAATAATCTGAAAAGAAGGGATGTAACCAAAGTCACATTTGATGCAGTATACATCCCAATTGAGGTTTGCCCTGTGCTGTTCACATTTTTAAAGTACTTTAAAAAGTCTAGTAGTACTTCCATACCATAAAATTCTTTCATGTAAAGTATTAAAACTGCAGCTTCTCATCTATTCATGAAATTGTGCAACAATCACCACATTCTAATTTTAGTACTTTTTTTTTACCTTTTAAATGAAACACTGTAATCATGTCATGGGG
>NW_007086527.1:0-734 GCF_000164805.1 Carlito syrichta
AGCCACTTTATTAGGTAAGCATTTGGATTACAGTGGGATTGGCTGTCAAATGGCTTCATACCCAGAAAATATTTTATAAAAATCAAAACTTGTCACATACCATTACCTTTTTCTTTTTCCCCACCCCTTCCACTAATTATTTGGTACTTTACATTAAAGCATAAATAGTTAATAAAGTTTACTATGTTGCTCTCTTCCCAAAGGCACTCACATTTTAGTAGGGGACTAAAATATCTCCTAAATCGAGTTATATATACAAAGAATTACCAGTATTTTTGGCCACAAATGCAAATGGCCACAACCCCACTGGAGGCTCATTCAAGAGTCTGCCTTGTGTGAGCTCAAGAATCTGTGATTCTAACAAACACCCTGATCATTCTTGGGAGTTGGCAAATCTGTAAAACACTGGCTTGAGCCTTAGGATGCAAGTTGTTAATTGTTTGATTTCAGGCACATTGAGGTATGAATAAAGGAGACTTTTTAGGGACTGGAGGAGAAATAATTGCCCCTAAGTTATTTATTAACAACATAATTCAGCAAAGTCCTCTCACAGGCTTGGCAGTGTCCTGGTGCTAAAGATACTTAGTGGAACTGGGTATGAGATGAGTGCTGTATCTGACATAGGTACCCATATGGGAGAAGGATGTGTGCCTCTGCTTGGGGATTCAGGATTTTCACAGAGGACGTGGGCTGGGAAGTGGATCATTTGAGATGAGAAGAAAGCTGCTCGAAGG
>NW_007086528.1:0-662 GCF_000164805.1 Carlito syrichta
ATTCGTGGATAACAGGTTCTTATCAGATATACAAATATTTTCTCCCATTCTATGGATCATCTTTTCACTTTCTTGATAGTGATGCACAAAAGTTCTTAGTTTGACGTAATTTTCCTTTAGTTGCTTGTGCTTTCAGTGTCAGATCTAAGAAACCTCTGCTGAATCCAAGGTCATGAAGATTTATCCCTATCATTTCTTCAAGAGTTAATATTTTTACCTCTTATATTTAGAGCTTTGAACCACTTTGAGCTCATTTTTCTATGGGATGTAAGGAAAGGGTACAATTTCATTCCTCCAAATGTGAGTAATCAATGGTCTAACACCATTTGTTTTATTTAATGATCTCAGTCCTTGTCAACAACCAATTGACCATAGAGGTGTGGATTTATTTTTGGACCTAGAAATTCAGTTCCATTGATCTCTATGTATATCTTTGTGCTAGCATCATGCAGTTTTCTCCTAATGTGCAGTCAGATTTGAAATTGAGAAATACGAGCCTCCAAGTTGGCTTTTCTTTAGCATGACTGATTTGGCCACTTGGAACTCCTTAAAATTTCACATGAGTGTTAGGACTGGCTTTCCCACTTCTGCCAAAAGGATGTTGGGATTTTCATAAAAATCACAAATGATTTTTGTAGATTGTTCTGTGTTGTGCTGCCATC
>NW_007086529.1:0-758 GCF_000164805.1 Carlito syrichta
CACACAAGAATCAAACGACTGGAAAATACATCACAATGCAGTCAACATTTGACACAGCATTTCCCAAGCTGATGCACACTCACAGCCAGCAAGCCAAGCCTGTCAGCTCTTCCTCGTAAATGCCAACGGAAGAGCAATGGCTTTGGATAGGAGACGGACAGGTCAAATCAAAAACACTTTAGAATTCAGTAGGTGAACAAATCATGCTTTCCCAAAGATGACAGCGAACCGGTCATGTCGCTCAGTGTGGCACCATGGAGTTGTGCACTTTGTATACAGGAAACGTTGCATACAGCTCTGCTAGGCCTTTGTATTCAATGTAGGATAATACACGCTGAAAAACAGGGAGAATTAGGCGTCACGCCAAAGACCAAGCCACTATAATACTTGTTGCCCCCCCATTCAGTGACGTGCCGTTTTGAGGAATGTCTCCCATGGAAGACTGTTGTTTTCCGGAAAGCAAACAATGGCTCTCGGGCCTCGTTGGCAAATGAACCCGCAGAGGCATTGTATTCCGTGTGAGACGCCCGTGTCAAAAGAGAAAACTTTTCAGCATTCTCCGCTGAATGAAGCATGCTTGGCTACCCATGGCTGTGGAGATCTGGATCCAGTCAGTGCAGCAGCTGAAGTTGCACTCTGGTCACCAAATGCTCCCCGCCTAGTATAGTGCATATACAGGAGAGCTCTGAGAATCAGGGAGGAGAGCACGCACAAAGCCAGTGTATACAGACTGCCAATGAAGTGCAGTGCAGCGCAGC
>NW_007086530.1:0-726 GCF_000164805.1 Carlito syrichta
GGGGTGTTCTCAACCCTCAGGCAGAGGCAGTCCAGTCGCCTTGGCCTCCCAAACTGCTGGGATGACAGGCGGCGCTACTGAGCCTGTCCTCAGCTGAGAATGAAAAAATAACACATCAAGGGGATATTAATTGGCATTAAATAAATGAATAAGCAGTAGGAAGATGAGTTTTTAAAAATATCACAGTTGTCTCTAAAATTCAAATATATTCAGGATGGATCATATTTAATTGTATATATTGCTTCCCCAGAGGCTCGCTAGTAGCTAAAAAAAGAAATACAAAGAAAACAAAAGGGATGTGGAGTTTGCTGAACAGACACTACCATGTGCATTTCAAAGTGGTATTCTTAAAGTCGTGAACAACTGACCTTTTGACCCCAAACTGTAAGCAAAGCATGCACTCTCCCTGCCACATGGAAATCTTGGAACTGATCCTGGTAATTTACACTCATAATTTTGATAACTTTTGTAGATTAGGTGTATTGTATTAATTTAATGATTTTGCTTTTTATTGCACATTCTATTTGGGATCTCACCTCCCTGTCATTTACAATCCCATGCCAATGGGTTTTATCCTCCTAGTTTTATATTGGGTTCTAACTCTGAAGGCAAAAGGAAAACAGTAAAATGGTTTCTCAAAAAATTAAAAATAAAGCTATTATTTGACCCAGAAATCCCACTTTAGGGTATATATATATATTCAAAAACTAAAATAAAATTAGTATC
>NW_007086531.1:0-727 GCF_000164805.1 Carlito syrichta
CCCAGGTAAAGATCCAACAAAGAAAGAGAACTACAGGCCAATATCTTTGATGAACACGGATGCTAAAATTCTCAACAAAATCCTAGCAAACCGGATTCAGCAATACATCTCAAAAATCATCCACCATGACCAAGTAGGCTTCATTCCTGGCATGCAAGGCTGGTTTAACATTCGTAAAACCATAAATGTAATTAAATACATCAACAGATGTCAAAACAAAAACCACATGATCATATCATTAGATGCAGAAAAAGCTTTTGATAAAATCCAGCACCCCTTCTTGATAAAAACCCTTGAACATCTAGGCATACGGGGAACATACCTCAAAATAATAAAAGCCATCTATGAGAAACCCACAGCCAGCATACTCCTAAATGGACAAAAATTGGAACCAATTACCCTGAAAACTGGAACTAGACAAGGATGCCCACTCTCTCCCCTCCTGTTCAACATAGTATTGGAAGTCCTGGCTAGAGCAATCAGAGAAGAGGAGGCAATCAGAGGTATTCAAATAGGACAAGAGGCAGTCAAGTTATCTCTCTATGCAGATGATATGATGGTGTACCTCGAAAACCCAAGAGAATCTGTCAAAGGCCTCCTTACATTGATAAAGGCCTTTGGCAAAGTCTCACGATACAAAATAAATGTACAAAAGACAATCGCATTTCTCTACACCAATAATAAACAAACAGAAACCCAAATAAAAAACACAATTCCATTCACAATA
>NW_007086532.1:0-1093 GCF_000164805.1 Carlito syrichta
ATTACAGAGGGAGTGGAAAGAACTTCCTTCTGATTCTACATGATTGGGTAATTTCTCCTAATGGGTACGGGAACACTTGGTATTGGTGGGTGCTGCCCATGATTGACAGAAACCCACTTAATGGGCCAAGTGGAATGTTAGATAAGTTAGGTCCATACAGTCCCTGCATATGTAATAACCTGAGCCGGCAGGCAAAGGGTTTACATTAGCCCTTTAAGTTTCCATCCCAAGGTATGCTTAGGAAAGCTTGTTTGCTTAACATTTACATAACATAACATGGTCATTATGGGACAACAAAAGCCAAACTTAACAAAGTTTTAAATATGAATGCTGCAAACCCATACAGTGAATGTGGGGTAGAAAATCATATACTAATTCTGGGAATTTATAAAATATCACAAGCTTATTATAGCAAGGCGGTTACTTTTATAAAAGTCTTTGTTCCCTGCAGGTTTACATAGCCACTGCGTGTAAATTATCACTGGGATAAAAACTGGTGATAGAGAGCAGCTGCCGCCTCTGAGTCTGCTGCCACCTTGTAGGAATGTCTGAAAGGGGCTTATCGCTTTATCATTTACATCCCGTTGTAAAAGCAGAAGTTAGTCTACTAATTTGGGGCTGACAATGCTTAACTCAAGAGTTCTAAATACAAACACTGCTTAAAACCCGACATATGCCTAATTCTACGGGGTCTGAGGTAGGATTTAAAGTACTAAGATTTCATAAAATATATGAGGTAGGAATACACAAAATATATAGTAAACATGAGGTGGGGATGTATGAAATATAGTGAACTAAATGCTACTTTTACAGCAAATAAGTTTCTTGGTTTCTTGGGTCTCTCAATAGCATGCTCTTAACCTAAATCTATTGTTGTCCTCTCAGGACCTCTGAACTTTTGAATTTCTGTAAATATTCTTGAACTTTGTTCTGGGGTTTGGTTAAGTGACCAATGAACATTTTGATCCTTCTGGGTGTTGCTTTCAGTCTTTATTCAGCAGGCTGGTAGCAGCATTTATCCTAGACCTGAGTATTTCCGACACTTCTGTGTATTCAGTGTCCCCTGAGCCTTGAGCTTTCACAGTTTGGGTGG
>NW_007086533.1:0-1094 GCF_000164805.1 Carlito syrichta
AGATGGCCTTGTCGCTCCCATGCCTCACCCCCTTCTCTGCTGCCTGACACCATATGCCCCTCTGGGGAAAGGGTGCCAGTTACTCCCTCGATTCCACTCTCAAGGACCCAAGAAAGGAAGAAACAAAAGGAAGGAAGGAAAGAGGGGATCGGCCTGGGGCAAATGCAGGGCAGTCCCCGGACACACAACCCCAGACACTCTCCACACCCTGCTTGTGGCCATCTCCCTCCTTGATTTCTGTCACCGGCTGCTGTCCCCAGTGTTTATACAACTAGAAGAAATGAAAGAAAAAGGAAAGGTGGAAACTGAAAGAACACTTGGGCCACCTTGGACCACCTGCCCAGATGGCGGTGGCACTGTGGAAGAGGAGGGGTTGCTCTAGGGGGGCTGTGGGAGGGAGGGACCCTGCATGGGATCTGTGGGAGGGAAGGGGCTACTCTGGGGGTCATTCGTGGTGAGGAGCCCCTGGGGTTCTCTGAATCTCTCCTTGGCTGCATTATCAATGGCATATGCGACTTTCATGAGAGGGATTAAAGCCCCTGATGAAGGGATTAAGCCAAATGCTCTTCTGTGCATTGCTGGTAAGTGGTAAGTCTGGTAGAAGTGACTGGGCTGGCTGTCATCTGGGGTGCAGGCTCCTCTGGCTAGGGGCAGAGATGATGATACAGACACTCCACCCCGGAGACCCTCTGGGCACCACGGGTCTCCCTCCCTCCATTGGCCTCACGCAGGATCAGCCTCCCTCTGGGTATTTTCAGGCTGAGGCATCCCAGGAGGCATCCTTCCTGGGCCACGCATGCCTGCTCACAATCCCGAGGCCCATGGGGAGAACAGGTTTCTCCTGAGGACCCTGGATGGGTGGGTTAGGGAACCAGCTTCGTGTAGTTTCTGTGAACAGTGATGATCTGCCCTCGGGCCTTGTAACCTCGGGCTTCTGCTTGGCACATCTGAGAGCTGAGATGCTCTTGTTCACCTTCACCACCCATGGGAGGCTGCAAGGGGATGGTCAATAGGGCATCTCTCAACACAGTCCCCTGCATGGAGGAGGTGCCCATGAATATCCATGCGACTCTGCACTTGGCTGTTCTGGGTGG
>NW_007086534.1:0-2631 GCF_000164805.1 Carlito syrichta
ACCTCTAGAACTATGAGAAAACGAATTTCTGTTTAAGTCACTCAGTCTGTGGTATTTTCTTTCAGCATCCAGAGCAGACTAAGACAGTATCCCAGGATACTTTTCCTTCTGGGTATTTTTCTGTATCCACTATATCAGGCCATTCTCTTCAGCCTCTGCTGTGACATGTGTTTTATTCCTGGCAGAAACTTTAAAAGATAACTCACAGTCCAATATCTTCTCTTCACCTGATGGATAACTGTGGAAGCACGTGTTGAGATTCAGCTAGTGTCTGCCTTTAATTCTGAAAGACTAGATGAAAGCTCCCCCTCCGTACTTGCAAGGTAGCATGAGGGAGAGAGGTAGATATTTGCTATGTTAAGCCACAGAGTGTTGGGATATTTGTTTTTACAGCATAACATAGCCTGTCCTGACAGAGCCACTGTCTTAAAGATGTCATTGCAGAACACAGATAGCAAAGGAATTAATTTGTGACTTTCAGTTTCAAAATCTCGGGCCCATGTACACAAATAATACATTTGAATGATCAGCTAAAGATCCGGGCTATCCTTTGCTAGACTAAATAAGGGTTCTTTGGACTTAGAAAAAAAGATGAACTATCTTGGGGAAAGCAGAGTGTGGATGCCAATGTAGCCTTGAGTCTTCTTCCCCTGTGTCTCTAGGAGATGGCAGGTTTCTCTAGACACCTAAGAAAGACTTGGAGATTCAAGGTCTGAAGGAATCTGTGTGCCATTTCAGAAAAATCCTACACCTAGGAGAAGATCATATTTTTCAAGTGTGTCTACAGCTGAGTCACTTCACAGAGTTCTCACCCTCTCATTGACACAAGATGGAAAGAAGAGGCCCATGCACCCAGAAAATTCATTAAACAGTAAAAGATGTGAAGTGAGGTCTGGCTGACCTGAAAAAGCCTACTGTTTGGGGATAGGGGAGAGTGTAGTAGCTCTCCCCAGTGACTCTGTAACTAACTAATTATGCAAGACCTCTCCAGCTCCAGTTCTACCAAACTCTCCAACTACATTCCCTGTCATTTACATTGATGTGCCCTCTTTTAGCCATATGAAGTTGATTATGCTTCCCTAATTCTACCAAGCTGTTCCATGCCTCTGCATGTTATTTGCTCTCCTTCTATCGGAAATTGCCTTTCCACTCCTTATTTCACTGAAAATTTTTGATTCATTCATTGACATGTGTTTGAGTCGTTACCTCCTCTGGGAAGCATTCCTCTTCATCAGTGTCATTTTTCTCTCCATGCACACAAAAAGTCATGTGAGTACACAGTGACAAGGCAGTCTTCTGCAAACCAAGAAGTGAGCCCTTACCAGAAGCTGACCATGCACGTGCCTTGATCTCAGAATTCCTTTATGCTACCAATGTACCTACCTCTTACCTCTATTCACCAATTTGATAGATATTTGTGAAATACATACTATAGACCAGAGCTCATAATGACTGGCGGACAAAGCAAATGGTGTTCTCCCTACAGGGACTTCATTTCAGTTACCTTTGGTGCATAGTAAATTGCCACAAAACTTAGTCCTTCTTGAATCTTGTGACTTCTGTAGTTGAGAAAGTCAGGAAGGCCCCAACTGGGCAGCGAGCTTGTTGTCTTCATGGGTTGTAGTTAAATGGTGGCTGAAGCTGGAACCGCAAAGGAGGGAGTATGGAGCATCTGTTAGCTGCCAAGCATCTCTCTCTTTTAATGTGGTCTCAGAGCCTTTCCATGTGGTTTCTCTGCATAAGCTAGTTTGGGTTTTCTCATAGCATGGCATCCACAGGGCAGTCTGTTTGCTTATGTGGCAGCTGCAGACTTCAATAGTGAGAATTCCAGAAAACAAGGCAGAAGCCTGCAGGACTCAGCCTTGGAAGTCACTCAATGTCATTTCTGCTGCATTTTCTTACCTCTAAGTGGGTCACTAGCTAACCTGCCCAGATTTAAAGGCAGGGGAGTTAGGCTGTCTCTCATGATGGGTGATTTCAGGTTCTAGATAAGTATATGGGATTGGCGATGTTGAACCATTTTTGGAAAGACACGACCCTAGCACTTACCATACATCTAGCACTTACCCTACTTTGATGAATATACATCTCCCTATTTAGACCACAGTTTTGTTGAGATCATGATTTAGATCTTATTCTTTGTTCTCAAAACTTAACACAGTGTTTAGAAGAGCGGTATAGTTTGAATAGTTGCCCCCTTCAAATCTCTTGTTGAAATGTGATTCCCAATGTTTGAGGTAGGGCGTAATGAGAGGTGCTTGGGCCATGGAGTGGATTTCTCATGAATACCTTGTCCTTCTCATGGTAATGAGTGAGTTTTTGTTCTGCTAGTTCATGTGAAAGTTAGTTGTTTGAAAGAGTCTGGTACCACTTCCCTTCCAGCTCTTGCTTCTCTCTCTTCTGCTCTCACCATGCAACATGCCATCTCCCCTCACTTTTCTTTTTTTTTTCCTTGGGTTGGGGTCTCACTCTGTCACCCAGACTGGAGTGCAGTGGCCACTCCCGGCCACCGCAGCCTCGACCTGCTGGGCTCAGGTGATCCTTCCACCTCAGCCTTTCGAGTAGCCGGAATTACAGGTTTGTGCTACCACTCCCGGCTGATTTTTTTGATTTATTGTAGAGATGAGGTCT
>NW_007086535.1:0-728 GCF_000164805.1 Carlito syrichta
CTGAAGCTCTCTTTCCCCCAGTGGGAATCTGTGGGACCTGTGGTCCACTCTCTTAGGAATAAGCTGAGTGACTGGCAGGTGAATCATGACTTCTCATGTGACCTAGGATGCTTCTTAGTGGACAGAGCTAGGTGAGTTTAACCTCCTGCACTGATAAAATTTAGTTTCCACAATAGCTATGGGTACGTCAACCAAAATGCTCTAGGGGAGACACACATTCCTGTGGAGGTTTGGGGAAGAAGGGTCTCCTTTTCCTGTCTCCCTTGTCTTTCTCAGATGCTGCTGATGGCAGAGTCAAGTTCAGAAGAGTCCAAGAGACTTCTGCCCGTCTGTCTCCATCTATTAGCATTGCTGCAGACAAGTACCATGGGCAGAAAGGAGGGGCTTCAACAACAGAAATTCATTGTCTAACAGTTCTGGAGGCTCAAAGCCCAAGACCAAGGTGTTGGCATTGTTGATTCCTTCTGTGGTCTCTCTCCTTGACTTACAGACCAACCAGCTGCCTTCTTGTTATGTCCTTACATGACGTGTCCTCTGCACATGGATGTCCCTGGTATCTTTCTGTGAGTCCAGATGTCCTCTTTTTATTAGGACACCAGTCAGATTAAAGTCCATTCTAAAGGCCTCACTTTAACCTAATATCTTCTGCAAAGCCTTATATCCAAATATGGAGACATGATGGTATACTAGAGGTGGAAACTTCAACACATGAGCTTGGAGGGGTGCAA
>NW_007086536.1:0-713 GCF_000164805.1 Carlito syrichta
AATTGTGCCAAACAAATAGACAATGCTTTTTCTTTTTGAGTTAGAGTCTCACTATGTCACCCAGACTGGAGTGCAGTGGCTGCTTCCGGCCACTGCAGCCTCGACCCACTGGGCTGCAGTGATCCTTCCACCTCAGCCTTCCAAGTAGCCAGAATTACAGGCACGCGCTACCAAGCCTGGCTGATTTTTTTATTTATTGTAGAGATGAGGTCTCGCCAAGTTGCCCAGGCAGGTCTCGAACCCGTGGGCTCAGGCAATCCACTCACCTCAGCCTCCCAAGGCATGGGATTACAGGTTGAGCCACCAAGCTCAGCTGATAATGCTTTTTCATTGGGAGGTGGGGATGAGAGATGCAGCAGAGTCCACTCTTCTGTGGAGTAGGGCAAGGGGAACATTAAAGTGAGCATAGAATCCAAGTGAACTCCAGGACAAAGGCTTGGGACAGACAGAGGATGGGAGAGGAGAGAAGGAAAGCTAAATGGACAGAGTTAGAAAGAGGATTTTTCTTAATCTTACATTGGAAGAGGAGAAGCACTTCAGGGCATCAGTCATGCATGTGAGATATACTGACAGCAAGAAAAATGACATGGAAAATTTGAAAGAAGTTGGGAGTGTTATAAATTTACACTCCTTGGTGTTTTCATGAAAGACTGTAAATTGAGATTTACCAGTGATTTTCAGTGATTTTGGTTGCTGGAGTACACAGATACTAA
>NW_007086537.1:0-819 GCF_000164805.1 Carlito syrichta
ATATGATACAGGGTTTATGTGAACAGATCACGTTTGATGTCATTATAATTTGATATTTATCACATGACATTCTAACCAGAGAAAGATTATTTTTCCCTGAAATATTTAATGCACAGAAAAATATTAGCACTACATCGCATTTTGTGTATTCAAAACTGTCCCCATAAAAAGCACCAATAATTTCCATATGTAAAATAATTCATTATATAGAATCGCTGTGACTTCTGTGTACCTAGTGGGAACCGCTGGCTGTCTACATGCATCCAGTCCCTCCTTCCAATGTATTTCCTCGACTGACTTAGCAAATCAGTGTGTCCCACTCCCCTGGGTCCAGTGACTGGTTGAGAAACTCATGGTCTAATCATCAGAGTTAGGCCTGCTGGGACCATAGGACCACTGTGGGGATAAGTCAGCTTTCAGACGGATCATCTGATACCCATCCCATCTCCCATCTCTCCCAATTAAAGAAAGAAAAGGGGGCAGCCCCCTTGGGTCCCCTACTGCTATGGGAGCTTTTCTGTGCTCTCAATAAATCCTGCTTTCTTTAAAAAAAAAAGAAAAGGACAAGGTAACCACTGGGAGAGGGAGGAGGATGGCGGAATAGAGAGGAAAGGATGTGGAAGGAAGAGGCTTGGAACGAAAAGGTTCATCAAATGACCTGGGAGGTTTTGCAAATCACCTGTTCATCCCTCATCCTTAAATTGTTGAGATGTCACAACACAAGGAGCAGCTGAAACTCACTGCTATGTATGCTAACACAGATGCTAGAATATTCTTTCTGATGTGAGCATACTAGAGTTCCCTGGAGTTCCCATCAAG
>NW_007086538.1:0-530 GCF_000164805.1 Carlito syrichta
CTGAGATGGGTCTCTTGAAGGCAGTATATTGTTGCCTGGTGATATTTTATCCATTTTGTCATTCTATGTCTTTTCAGTGGTGCGTTTAGTCCATTCACATTCAGACTAATTATTGAAATGTGAGAGTTTGTCCCTATCATGGAGTTCTTATTGAGTTGTTGTTCTTCCACTTGGTTTTTTCTTTTTTCTTTTTTTTTTTTTTTTTGTCTTTCTTTTGATCTTGGGGTTGGTTCGTGTATATTTTATTGTTTTCCCTGTACTCTTGTGAAGAACATTGTTCTTTTTTCCTTTTCTTCTGTGTTTAGTACTTTCATAAGTGTTTCATGTAAAGATGGTTTTGTGGCTGCATAAGTTCTTAGGGATTGGATATCTGGGAAAGATTTTAATTCTCCCTCACTGATGAAGCTTAGCTTGGCCAGGTAGGTTATTCTTGGTTGAAATTGTTAATCTTTTAGGACTTTGAAGATAGGGCTCCAAGCTCTCCTAGCCTGCAGGGTTTCTGCAGATAAATCTGCTGCTATTCTGATTGG
>NW_007086539.1:0-1783 GCF_000164805.1 Carlito syrichta
TGATTTCCTTCATTGGGTTGCCAGTAGTTGATTTTAGATAATGACTTCGTGTCCTTGAACCTTCATTTTACGTGGGGATGGAAGTTGTATGTACCCCAGAGTGAGTAAGCAGACTTCTAGAGAACACCTGCAGATCCCTCGGCCCAGAGTTTGGGACACTGGTCATCCTAAGTTGTATCTGCTCTCTGCCCTTCCCACCTCTCTGCATTTGGACTGGCAATGACCAATGAAAACAGTCTTGTCTTCACAGATGGCCAGGTTCTGTGAGCCTGGGTCCTTAATGGCAGGTCTAGAACAGTTTTCTTTATATATCTTGTGCTTCAGAGAAACTAAGTTGTTTATTTTACACGTTTTTTCAAGTGCACTTTCATTAGACATGTTCTTATTATATGTTTATATTAAATCCTTTTATTTCAAAAAATAGTTTAAATTTCATTCTCTCTTTTGTCCCATCTTCAAACTATAAGAGGTTTATTCTTTTCTGAGGTGGAACCTGTCATCTTTTTTATTTACTTTATTATGCTTACTCATCACTAGCTAGACTTAAATCCTTGAAAAGCAATTAAAAAATAAAATAAAATAAAGCATTTCTTGCCAACCTCTGCATCCTCTATGAAAGATAGCAATGTGAATTTTATGTAATGGACATTTTTTACACTCTCCTGTGAGATTGAGTATGTGTCCAATCTTGGCTGATGTGTAATAACAGGAATAAGATTAACACAGAAATTATTGTGTCATCTGTTTTGTGGTGAAGTTGTGGTTTTCATTTTGTATTCTTTGGAGAAATACAGTGTCTGTGGAGATGACTTGGGTTTGTTTCTGACATGGACAAGTTAAGAAAGTTATTTGATTTATAAAATGATACATGGAATTACAGCAGAGAGCATGGGGGTGTGTAGTAGAGAGGCTGTGTTTCAACTTCCTGCAATCAGAGCAGCTTGTTGTCATGTTGTTGTTTTATTTTTTTTTTACATATTGGGCTACCATGTAATATCTTACTTGAATTTGAAGTTTTGAATCGAGTCATGATTACACAATGTTTGGAAACCTTTCTGATAGAACACCCCCACAGAGATGAATACAGATGAAGAAAAAAAAAGCAATTCTCTTGTCATAGTGTTGAGTGTGAGTTCTCAGTGGATTTAAGGGTTTAGAATACATTTGTATCATGTACTTTAAGAAAGTGAATGTTTTTGGTCTCCATGGCCAGCATCATTTTTATCACTGTTCAAATATCTGTATAATTTTCTTAGAATTTCAAGCTTTACAATAGGAATGAAACTTTAACCTTTGGAACTTGTGGCTTCTTTAGGTTGGGAGAACTTTAAAAATAGACTGTAGCCAACTGTAGTTTGTCATTGGATTGAATAAAAAGCATATTTACATGTGTACTTGTTTGTATTTATTATCTATTTTTTCAGTTTCATGTGTCCCAAGAGTCTGTGTGTGTCTCCTCCTGCACATTGAGCTGATCTGTTTCAGAGGGATCCTAAAAATGTCCTGACAAGTGATTTCTTTGGAAGTGTATGGAAAGTGGAGATTACAACAAAGACTATTAGTTTGCTACAGGATTCAGGAATCATGGAAAACAGGTATTTATCTTAAACTATTATCTGAATAGAATATTCTATTTTCACAATTTGTGAATTTTATGAAACATTGTATTAAGAGACAGAAATTCGTGTTTGTAAGTAAAATTTTATATTTGTACCTGATCTTCACTTTATGTATCATGTTTACTGTTCATACTTTTAGGCAAAAACTGTAAATTTAATGAAAG
>NW_007086540.1:0-696 GCF_000164805.1 Carlito syrichta
CACATCCCAAAGCAACTTGATTATGAAATGGTAGGTGTCAAACTGATGATATTTTAATGTAGTTTTCACAATAAGATATATGTGATAATAATAGTATTGCTAACTTATACTCCGGTAAAATAATTGCACAGACTTTGGCTGCCCAAACATGAGATATATGTTCTTGTGCATGCAGCCTTTAAAGATTTTAACACAATCCAACTGGGAAAACTGTTAAGCTGTCATTCCTGAAGAAATGATACAGACAGGCAAACCATTAAGCCTGCATATGCCTAAAAATACAACACTGACATTCAAAGTGGAGTGTGAGTGTACACACACACACACAAACACACACACACACACACACACACACACACACATTTTAACATCTTACTCAAAATCTACAGCAAGATTTTCTCCCTATTGACAAGCAATCTTATCTACAGCAAGATTTTCTCCCTATTGACAAGCAATCTTACCAAGTTTGGCAGACTATTCTAGCTACTGATATGATAAAAGGATGGCCCTTTTCACATTTTCTGTCTGAATATAAAAGTAAGAAAAAAGCAGAAGAAATGTGCAAGCTGGCCTTTACCCGCTCCTTCTGAAATCTAAAGGACCTCATATAGGTAACAAATACATATAAACACAACTGATGTTTCACTAATCAAGAACATACTCATGAACAGTTATGTATACCTACTTTAAAATCAT
>NW_007086541.1:0-731 GCF_000164805.1 Carlito syrichta
CTGCTCATGGATTGGAAGAATCAACATTGTGAAGATGTCCATCTTACCTAAGGCAATCTACAGATTCAATGCAATACCCATCAAATTACCAGCAACATTCTTCTCAGACCTAGAAAAAACAACACAGGAATTCATATGGAAACACAAACATCCAAGAAAAGCCAGAACAATCCTCAGCAAAATAACCAAAGCAGGTGGTATCACGTTACCAGACTCAAAACTTTATTATAAAGCTACAATCACCAAAACAGCTTGGTATTGGTACAGGAACAGGCATATAGATCAATGGAATAGAATTGAGATTCCAGAAGCAAAACCTCAATTTCTCAACCAACTCATCTTCGACAAAGCCTCCACCACCTACCACTGGGGAGAGGAGAACCTATTCAGTAAATGGTGCTGGGAAAACTGGCTAACCACATGCAGAAGATTGAAACAGGACCCCTATCTATCCCTATGCACAAAGGTTAACTCCAAATGGATCAGAGACCTAAATGTAAAAACTCAAACCATAAGAACCTTAGAAAAGGAAGGAATACCCTCATGGAAATAGGAACTGGCATCCAATTCCTGAACAAAACCCAAAACCCACAGGTCATAAGAGAGAAGATAGACAAGTGGGACCTTATTAAACTGACAAGCTTCTGCAAAGCCAAAGAAACCATCAAGAGAGCAGGGAGACAGCCTACAGACTGGGAAAAAGTATTTGCCAACACCAGGTCTGACATCCT
>NW_007086542.1:0-1145 GCF_000164805.1 Carlito syrichta
GGCCTCCAACTGGCTCTCAGCTCAATAAACTTCTGGTTGTACTTTGACTCTCGGGCTCTGGACACTGACTCATGCAGCTCGATTCCCTATTACAATTTTACTCAAATTCAAATTAAACAGTCTTCGTTTTTAATTCATAAAATCATGGGCATTACTTTTTTAAATCTAAAAGGTGCACATTTTGAAGCCATTACCCAATTCATTAAAAATGTTTTTGTAAATTAAAAATTTTTAATTTAGAGTATAATAGAGATAAGATTTCATCACACATTGTGCCTAAAAGCATACTATATTATAAAATATTCATTCACAGTCCTTAGAATAGTATCTAAAAAGGTCACCAGTGACTAGTGGGCATGCATCTTGTGCCCTCTGGTATCACAGACCAATTTTAGTAGCTGAGTAAGAGTTGGCTATGACACAAGCCTCAGACAATCAATTACTACCTATAGATTTCATGTCTTAAACTAAACCATCCATAAATATGTTTGCTAAAGAGTCTTTTAAAAGTCAAACTGTGAACTGACAAAGATCATTTACCAGGTCATCAAGAGGGCTATAGAATATAATGACTAAGAAAAATGTTTACTAGAGTCAAATTACAAAGGTTTGAATTTGTTCCTATTGCCTGTTTAAATTGTATAATTTGTTTTTCTAGTTCTCCATCAGTAACATGGACATAATCCCAGTACTCTACCTTTCTAAGGCATCAAGATATTACATAGAATAAAAATGCAGGAATGTTTAAATACTACTAAGTTAGCTGTTAATGGAATGAGTACTAAAATGATGGCTCAACTGTGAACATTGGTAGCTTCCTTCAAACTAATCGATTCTATTAGGAAAAGCATTCAGGCAAAACACAGCAAGACTGGGAAGGAATACTGAATACAAGTCGCTGATTGATTAACTCAAACTATTAGTCAAATGTGTTGAATTGCCAAAGGCATCCCAAATCTGAGATATCATTCCCAAGTTAAACATTAAGATGCATTCTTTCCACCAGTCCTTCCCTTCTCCCTTCCTTTTTTCCTCAATGCGTGCCATACATCTTGATTTTAATAAAGTAAACTTTTTATGCCTCAATTTAAGATAGAGTTGAAGGTGAGCTAGTAATAACAGTATAGTGATTATTTGCTATTATG
>NW_007086543.1:0-811 GCF_000164805.1 Carlito syrichta
GTGACCTAAGGAGCTAGCCGGCTGTTTAGCCAGCTAACTTGACTAGCTGGATATCCAGCTAGGCAGTCAGCTAGCCAGCTGACTAAACTAGCTGACTTAACTATTTAGACAACTGACTTAACTAGCTCATTTAACTAGTTACCTGCCTACCTAGTCAGCTGACTTCACTAACTCTCTTAACATGCTAGCTATATAGCTAGCTATCTAGCTACCCAGCTGATTTAACCAGATGACTTAACTAGCTATGTAGCTGAATTAACTCACTGACTTAACAAGCTAGCTACCTAGCTAGCCAGCTGACTTAACAAGCTGATATAACTAGTTAGCAAGCTTGCTAGCCATCTGATTTAACAAGCTTTTTAACTAGCTAGCCAGGTGGTGAGTCAACTAACATGATGAGCTGACTTAACTAGCTACATAGCTTGCTAGCCAGCTGACCTAACCAGCTGATGTAACTAGCTAGCCAGCTGGCTGGACAGCTCACTTAACTAGCTGGCTACCTAGCTAGCTAGCTGACTAAACAGCTGATTTAACTAGCTGACAACCATCTAGCCAGATGGTTAGGCAGCTTACCCAAATAGCGGACATATCTAGTTAGTCAACCGGCTAGCCAGCTGTCTTAACTACCTCTCTAGCCAGTTAGCCAACTCACTAGCCAGCTCTCTTAACTACCTCTCTAGCCAGTTAGCCAACTCACTAGCCATCAGACTTAACTAGTAATCTTAATTAGCTAGCTAACTGGATAGCCAACTGAATTACTAACTCACTACTTAGCTAGCCAGCTGGCTAGCCAGCTGACTGAACTAGCTGA
>NW_007086544.1:0-1038 GCF_000164805.1 Carlito syrichta
TATGGTTTTTAAGTTTCCTGGTTTCTTGGGTCTCTCAATAACAAGCTCTTAACCTAAGTCTATTGTTGTCCTCTCAGTGACTTCATGGATTTTCAATCTTTTGTTGATTTTTGAGTTGGGTTCTCACTGTCATCCAAGCTGGAATGCAGCGGAATGCTCACGACCACTGCAGTCTCAACCAGCTAGGCTCAAGTGATCCTTCCACCTCAGGCTTCCAGTAGCTGGAACTACAGCCAAGTGCCACCACACCCAGCTGTTTTTTTGACTTATTGTACAGATGAGGGCTTGCCAACCAACCTGAGCCACTGCAGCTGGTCTTTCAATTTAATGATGCATACTTTCTATGCACTCTTGCATAGACCCAATATTTTGCATGCATGTGTGCACATACACAAAATAATAGACTTGTATATTACTGGTCATTCTCATATATTACTATGATGCTATATAATATACATATTAAAATACTATGCTAGTATATGTTATACTAAGAATTCACTGATCAATTTTTCTTGCCTAATATGATTATATAACACTTTGAAAGTGCTTTAGAACCTGTGATACATTTTTGATATTTCAGGTCATGGTGATTGTCTGCTTTTCTATTGAATATGTAGGTAGCTTTCTGGGTATCTGCTTACAGTTTTCATCAAATTTTATCTTTGTAATTCAAATATTTATTTGTTCTTACTACTCTCTCCTTTCCTTGTAGGACTTTTATTATTCATATGAAAGAAATTTAATACTTTTTCACAGTTGATTGTTTGTTACCCTCATAAAGTTTTATTTTGGTTCTCTTTTCTTTAAGTAGATCATATTGCTGCATCTTCAGAATCATGAGTGTTTCCTACTACAGTATTTTATTTTGTTATTTATTGATCACATCCAGAGAACTTCATTTCAGTTACTTTATTTTCATCACTAACATTTTCATAGTGTTTAAAAATTTATTTTATTTATATTATCATTTCTTTTGAATTCCTTTATTTTTTATGTACTTCTATAAAACACAGCTGTCTTATAATTTTGTAATTGCTA
>NW_007086545.1:0-696 GCF_000164805.1 Carlito syrichta
CAGGTCTTGAATAAGTCACAGGTTCACATCTTAGTGGCTATGAGCTTTTATGTCAGTCTTTTACCTTCTGTGAGCCCCCAGCACAGGTGTTCATGGTTATCTTCCCTGAGTCCGCTACTGGAGGAATCCTGTATTGGAAAAGAAGAGCCCAGAATTGCGTAGAATGAACTGTGCCATGTACAGAGGGCATGTCTAGGGTGTTCACTGGATTCTTGCTCCCCAACCCATAGGCTGAGGACTCTGTCCGATGAGATAACAGGCTTTATGGCTATCACAGGGTGAATTACATATCTGATCTATGGTGGAGCTGGCACTTGAGCCTAGGAGCCATTGAGGTTGGGTGGGGTCAAAGGCTTGGTGTTGATCAGCCTAGAACCAGCACCCCAGAGAATACAAGTAGAGAAGGGAGGTTCTCCTTGACTAGCCTGAGATGCTGCCCCAAAGTTTGGGGAATGGATTTTGAACACACAAGGTGACAGGTGTCCACTGTAGCTTTACCAAAACATTCCTCAATTAAGCCTGAGGCAAGTTCCTGTTCAGTTCCTGTCACTGGGATTCTCACCCTGCCCAGCTGTCCTCACCAATCTGCAGCCCATTGTTGTCTCCAGTGGCCATGGCCCAGTCTTCCATCAAGGGATTGGCCTCTTCCTTGGCCTCATGGGCCTCCATGGCTTCTCAGATTTGCAATGTGGCAGG
>NW_007086546.1:0-701 GCF_000164805.1 Carlito syrichta
CAATCAATAAGATATAAACTTATTCCTTTTAATCAGTTCATTTTCTAAAAGAGACAGCTGTTTAAAAATTCTTCAGTGCCTTCCCTTTATTGGGTGAGTGGAGGGCAAAGGCAACTCTATTATGAAAAAATACATCTTTTAAATTATGTATCCAAGCCAGGCTCGGTGGCTCAGCCTGTAATTCTGTGCCTTTGGGAAGCTGAGGTGAGTGGATTGCCTGAGTTCATGGGTTTGAGACCCACCTGGGCAACTTGGTGAGACCTCATCTCTACAATAAATCAAAAAATTAGCTGGGTGTGGTAGTGCACGCCTGTAGTTCCAGCTACTTGGAAGGCTGAGGTGGAAGGATTGCCGGAGCCCAGCAGGTCGAGGCTGCAGTGGCCGGGAGTGGCCACTGCACTCCAGTCTGGGCGACAGAGTGAGACTCCAACTCAAAAAAATAATTAAATAAATAAAATAAAATATAAAAGTGTTACATTTTTCCTAAGAAATAAAAAAATTGATATGTGTTACATAGAATGCATAATTTTATTGTGCTAACTGAATTGTTAAGATTTGGAAATGTGTTTCATGTTTTAGCAAAATATTTGGCATTCTAACATGGTGAACATTAATCCATAGTGAAATTCAGAGTGCAGTACTTATTTTCTTACAGATTATTTATAGAAGTACATGTGGTGGATGCTAGCAAAGAGCCCACC
>NW_007086547.1:0-360 GCF_000164805.1 Carlito syrichta
CTATCCAAGTATAACATGTTCTCACTCATATAATGGTCCTTGAACATCCAATGTAATACTACAGGAAAATGACTGACAGTACTGGGAAACTATGGGGTGGGAAGGAGATGGGATTAACAGTAGCAAATATCAGTCTGGGGACAGGGAAACACCTCTTATCAACAGGGTGCCTGAATGAAATGTAATTGTATACCTAACCCTTAACTGTACCCCACAATGTCATAATAAAAAAAATATTTTAAAAAAAGAAGAGACATGAGTGAGATTTTATCTCTCTCTCTCTCTTGTCTCTCACTCTCTCTCTCTCTCTGTGTGTGTGTGTGTGTGTGTGTGTGTGTGTGTGTGTGTGTGTGTGAGAAC
>NW_007086548.1:0-685 GCF_000164805.1 Carlito syrichta
CATGGTATAATTCTGCTTTCATCTTTGACAACTAGTATGTTTCTCACATAAATGCTGAATGTTTTATTCTGCATAAATTGAAACTTGTTGAGATTCCAGATGTATATCCTTAGATAACTAAACCTTTAGGATCAGTGTACCTCAGTGCTATTCAGAAGACAGAATGCACAATAAACCTTAATAATTTTAGAAAATAAAACAGTATCATAATTTAATACAGCTTTTTACTTTCTTAAAATTTGTGTACATTTTCTTGATCCACTTTGTATTTTCTGCTAGTTAATTCTGATTAATTGTTACAGATATGTCCTACTTATGGGAAAGTCTAACCCTACTCCCTTGAAGAAAAAATAAAATCACATTCACCTGATGTTTTCAACCAATTCATGTATTTCAAAGTGTGTTTCTATTGAATCATCTAGTATTTTCTCTACCTAAGCCATAAGATAGACAAGTGAAACCTCATCAAATTAACAAGCTTCTGTAAAACAAAAGAAACCATCAAAAGAGCAGGGAGACAGCCTACAGAATGGCAAAAAAATATTCTCCACCTATTCATATGACAGAGGCCTAACATCTAGGATCTACAAGGTACTCAAACACTCCAAAAGGAAACAAGCAACTACTTTAAAAAGTGGGCAAAATACATGAATAGACACTTCTGAAAAGAAGATATATGCACAGC
>NW_007086549.1:0-561 GCF_000164805.1 Carlito syrichta
CCCTCCTTTACACACACACACACACACACACACACACACACACAAAGAGGCATCCTCTATACTGATAGAAAATCCACTTTAAAAATGCTTTTAAAAGAATATTAATACAATTATTTTTAATGAACCACATGAGGGGAAAAAAGATTTGCCTACATCCAAACTCATTTCTTCATTTTTATCCAATATTACAAGACAGGTCTATTTCTTGCTTACTAAGATGAAGAAAGCTTTCACAAGTACAAGCTACCCAAAATAATGTTTAATTTGTCCATGGTGAGAGAACCACAGTTTTTCTGCGGTGAACCACATGCTCACCAAGATTGGCATGGAGAACAATATCAGGACAGGCAAAGAAAAAGGAAGAAGTAGAGGGAAGCTGGAAGGGAAGTAGAAAGGAAGAGAAGGGGGAAGAAAGAATACTCTCATTCTCAGAATGGATACAAGGACATTCACGTAGCAGGCTCATTACTGAGGACTTAGCTTTACCAATGCCACTCTGGCTTTCATGACTTAGTATAAATATAGGTTCATCAAGGTCCATTTTTTGCAAAGTACATGAGT
>NW_007086550.1:0-563 GCF_000164805.1 Carlito syrichta
CAGTTTTAGCTACAGTTAGTGTAAGGTCTTTTTTCTACCTGTTATAGAAATTGAACTTATTTTATTCATAGAAGGTATTATAGAATAGGTCATGCTACAAATCATGTTAGTTCAAACATAATCAATCATAACATTTTTAGGTTTAATAAGAATATAGTTAACTTTAGAACTGTCATTGTCTCCACTTTCTACTGTCGAAGTTTTGGCCTTAGTACATTTACAGTTTACATTTAGGTTTTAGCAGATTTGCCACTACTAATCAGCTTTATATATTAGAATTAAGAATTGGAAAACTTTCACAGAAATTAGGATAGATATATAGGACTTTGGAATAGCCATTTTGTTAAGAGATTGTAGTCTATTGTTCCAAAAGGTGGCCCACCGTGGACCTTAGACTAGGCCACATCCTGTAGGGCCCAGTGTGATCTTTGGACTGGGCCATATTCTTTAGGAAATTGGCTTAAGCTATAATTAAAAGCTTCCATAGCATTGTGTAAATAGTAAAGTTTAGGATAGTCATCATCGGGTTTTGTGTGAGCTCTAGAAGTTATTGATTATCAGAG
>NW_007086551.1:0-925 GCF_000164805.1 Carlito syrichta
GAGTAAAATATACCACTCTTAACAAGTTTAACAAGAAATTTAATGTTTATCCATTGCTCTAATTCAAGCTCCAACATTCTCATGATGGCACAAAAAGCATGCGACAACAATAATAAATGCCATTCAGTGAAATACCACCACACATCGACACAAACACAGCTGTGAGACACTGATATACCAACATTATGAAACCTTACTAAGTTCTTTGTACAGCACTGCCAACCTAAGTGCATGGTGGCAAGTTTGTGAACTGAATTGTCAGACCTTATATACCATCAAGGTTCAGACTGCTGTAGACATGGACTTCCCTTCCTCTCTCCCTCCTTTGATCTTCTTTCCTTCCTTCCTCCTTCTCTCCCTCCCTCCTTTCCTCCCTACCTCCCTTTCTTCCCTCCTTTCCTTCCCCTCTCTCTCTCCCTTCTTTCCTTTTCCTTCTTTCTATCTTGCCTTTCTTTTCTGTTACTGTTTCTCTTTTCTTGGTTGAATATACTGAAAACAAGAATTTGTTAAAATACAAACTACATTCCACAACATGTTTAGGTTTTACAAATAGAAGCACTTTTATTTGATTTAAGTTTGGTGTAAACTTCTGCAAAGAAAGTTAGAATATTGTAATCGCCATCTCAAAAATAATTTTTTGAGAGAACAATGATCCAAAGATAAGAACAAAGAACCTTGCAGAAATTCATTTGCAATTTCATTACATCCGTTTATAAACTATCATAATCTCTGATCTGTTTAATGTTATTACACTATAACCTTAACAAAGACTATTTTAAAGTAAGAGTTTGCATTTCAGATTTAAAAAACTCTTATAATAACATAATATGACAACGAGGGATATTTTTATGCATTTAATCAAATTAAAAGGAAACTCTAATGTTTATAGCAGAGAAACAGAGGGAAATCAAACTATTTTTTTCTT
>NW_007086552.1:0-1328 GCF_000164805.1 Carlito syrichta
CATATAACATACTATAATTATCTGTGTTATCATCCATTTCCTTTAAGAAACTCTAAGTGTCTCTAAAAGTTGCTTGGATGAAATGTCTGTATTAAGGCTATGCTCAGAATACTCAATAAAGGGTGGTTGCAAGACTTAATTATCATTCAGGAAATAGCTAGTAGGCCAGTGTGATCACCAAAGTGGAGTAGAAAAGGGATGTGAGAAATAACACTGGAAACAGAGGTTTGGGTAGATCAGAATCTTAAGAGCGAACATAAAGCTCTGTTGCTATAGTCAAAGAATGTCCATGAGAGGATTTCAAAGAAACGATGGGCCAAGTTTGATATGCATTTTAAGAAAATAATGGAAAAGAACATGATGAGAAGTTAGAGGCTAGAGTCAAAGATAAGGAGACAGTTTAAAAGGTCCACAAAGGGGTGAGGAGAAAAAGAATTCACTTTGAGATAAGCTAATGCATGTAAACTGGCCATTATCCATGTGCATACATTATCTTTGGTAGAAATCAGTCTATATGGCTAAATGCTTAAAAATAAAAAATGCATTGTTACTCATACATCATAATTTTAAATCAAGTTAGAAAGCCATATACTCTGAAATAAATTCTCCACTCGTGCATCTTAGTAATTAAATAATCTTAATACCAGTAACGAGAAGATGTTTGCTAATTGTAAAAGATTCTAAATTTAAAATGCATGCGCTTTACATTAAAATAATTATGTAAGCCAGGCTCGGTGGCTCAGCCTGTAATCCCGCGCCTTGGGAGGCTTTGGTGAGTGGACTGCCTGAGCCCGCGGGTTCAAGACCCACCTGAGCAATTTGGTGAGACCTCATCTCTACAATAAATCAAATAATTAGCCAGGCGTGGTAGCCAGCGCCTGTAATTCCAGCTACTTGGAAGGCTGAGGTGAAAGGATCATTGGAGCCCCAGCAGGTCGAGGCTGCAGTGGCCGGGAGTGGCCCCTGAATTCCAGTCTGAGCGAGAGTGAGACTCCAACTAAAAAAATGAATAAACAATAAAAAATAAAAAATGAATAAATTGTTTAACTATATCATGCATGTTCCCTTCTGATCTGTTTATGCTGTTGCTTTCTTAGCAATATCAATCTTCAAGACAGTGCAAAAAGTCAGCCGGGCTCGGTGGCTCAGTCTGTAATCCCAGCACTTTGGGAGGCTGAGGTGAGTGGATTGCCTGAGCCCACAGGTTCGAGACTCCCCTGGGCAACTTGGCGAGACCGCATCTCTACAATAAATCAAAAAATTAGCTGGGCATGGTAGTGCGTGCCTGTAGTTCCAGCTACTTGGAAGGCTGAGGTGGAAGGATCACG
>NW_007086553.1:0-718 GCF_000164805.1 Carlito syrichta
CACAGACACTTCACAAAAGAAGACATTCGAGCAGCCAACAAACACATGAAGAAATGCTCAACCTCACTAATCATCAGGGAGATGCAAATCAAAACCACACTGAGATACCACCTAACTCCAGTCAGAATGGCAATTATCAACAACTCAAAAAATAACAGCTGCTGGAGAGGGTGTGGTGAAAAGGGAACACTTCTACACTGTTGGTGGGAGTGTAAACTAGTGCAACCTCTGTGGAAAGCAGTGTGGCGATTCCTAAAAGCTCTAAAAATTGACCTTCCATATGACCCTGCAATCCCCCTACTGGGAATATACCCTGAAGAACACAAATCACTCTATAAAAAAGATACCTGCACACGTATGTTTATCGCAGCATTGTTCACAATAGCAAGAACCTGGAAACAACCATGCTGCCCATCAAAAGAGGACTGGATTAAAAAAATGTGGTACATATACACGATGGAATACTACGCAGCCATAAAAAAGAACAAAATCATGAATTTTGCTGCAACCTGGATGGAACTAGAATCTATAATACTGAGTGACCTCTCACAAAAACAAAAATCCGAATATCACATGTTCTCACTCATATAATGGACCTTGAACATCCAATGCAATACTATGAGAAAAATGACTGATGGTACTGGGAAACTATGGGGGGGAGGGGAATGGGATTAACAGTAGCAAATATCTGTCGGGGGATGGGTAAACACTTCTTATC
>NW_007086554.1:0-608 GCF_000164805.1 Carlito syrichta
GGAGCAGGACAGGAGCAGGAGAGAGCCAGGATATGTTCATTCTATTTTTAAACACTCGCCTAGTTTGGAGTAAAGGAACACTCTGATTCTGTACTCCCACCCCTATCACCTTCTGCTGAACACAAGAACAAGAACCTGCAACCTGCACACATACACGGCACCGCTTCTGGATTTGGGGACTGCCAGAGCCAACACTCCAAGGACGGCGAGGTGACCCTGCCTGGCGGGAGTCACGTGAGGGGAGCGGAGCGTCTCGGCCCACCTGTCCCCGCCATCTGCCTGTCCCCTCCATCCGCCTGTCCCCACCTCGGCAGGGCCCGCTCCCTGCCCGCTCTGGGCACCCAGAGGTGAGCGCCTCTCGGCTTTCCGGCAGGAGCGGCGCGCTGGGCACTCCCATCCCCTCGCGTGATTCCTCCCTGCGCGCACACGCGACCGTCCGGCCACCCCGGAGGTACTGGCCGCACCCGGCGGGCGACAGCCTCTTCCTGGTCTGACAGCGGCAGGCTAGCGCCTCACGCACCCTTCCCGCCACCGGCAGCCCCGCCACCCATCCCTTGGCGCCAGGGGAAGGAGCCGGCGGCCGCGAGAGGGCAGGGCTGAGTGCCGCC
>NW_007086555.1:0-968 GCF_000164805.1 Carlito syrichta
TTGAAGAATGACAAAGACAATGATGCTTATTTTGTCAAAGTTAATAGTCATTCTTTTCTCCTGACTATAGCTGGATAACAGCATCACTTCCACAATAATTCATTAATTTAACAAACATTTACCAAGCACACAAAAACACCAAATTGAAATACAATAAAAAATGCCATCACCATCTCTTGTGGCATTTGTTCTCTGATTTTTTTACTGTGGAAAGTATAGGATATCAAGCATCTACTTTACTTAAAAGTGGATATAAAATAAAAGGAAAAGAACTAAACCATCTGTCTTCTTTCATACTCATTCAAAATGTTCTTCCAGTCTACAAAGAAACAACCTCTGCCTACGCTATTTCTAGCAGTGATAATATAATTCAGACCTTGTGGAATTGTTATCATCTCGGTATTTCTTGTGCGTTTGCTGCTATATTTCCAGTGCCCAGCCATAGTATGTGCTTAATAAGGACTTGGCCTAATGAATAAAAACAAGAACCAATGACCAAAAAACAATCGATGCACTCCATGTATTGTTTTCTGTGAACTACTCCTTATTCCTTTCTTCTGAAAAATATCCCTTCTTATTTTGGTTTGAAGGGGAGAGTCATATTCCTGCATCTACTGAAGAGTTGTCTACTTAAGTTGGAAGGGGGGATGGTTGTGGTTGGATACACTCATCTTTGATCTTCTCCAGGATATGTAAGCCTAAGGTTCAAGAAAACACCTCTTGATTGTTTTTGGTAATACATCATGTGATGAGATTTTTCAGATTTGCTGGAAGCTATGTTTCTAGGAACATGAGTCAGGCTCAGAAAATAAGAATAGTGTGCAGAGTGAAGTAGAAGTGAAAGAGTTCAGGCTACTTTCATTCTTCTTTTTCAGGTGTTACTTAGAACCTGCTGTTTTTTCTGTAATGGTTTATGGTTTGAGAGCCTTCCAGGAGAATCTTCTGCTCACTAAATTGGTGAGATGATC
>NW_007086556.1:0-688 GCF_000164805.1 Carlito syrichta
CATGAAGCCACTAGTTTACTTTCAAGAATGGTTTCCCTCATAATCTTGTGTTTTGGGCCCAAATGTTAGTGGAATAGTCAGTGTTCATGCAGGGTTTAACTTGGCTTTGTGTCCTCTGAGGGACAAGTCCTATGCACGAGGAAGTGGAAATGATGTAAGAGATGAGTATTTTTTGGGATAAGTTTACTTGGTAACGATGTTGCCATTTTCTTTTTTTTTTTTTTTTTTGAGTTGGAGTCTCACTCTGTCACCCAGACTGGAGTGTAGTGGCCGCTCCTGGCCATCACAACCTCAACCTGCTGGGCTCCGGCAATCCTTCTGCCTCAACCTTCCAAGTAGCTGGAACTGCAGGAATGAGCTACCAGGCCCGGCTCATTTTGATTTATTGCAGAGATGAGGTCTCACCAAGTAGCCCAGGAGGGTCTCAAACCTGCAGGCTCAGGCTCACCTCAGCCTCCCAAAAGGCACGGCCATTTTCACCACTTGTAAGAAGTATATAATTCAGTGGAATTCAGTATATTGGCAGTGTCGTGCAGCCATCAATCTAGTTCCAGAACATTTTCCTGACCTCCAGAGGAAACTCAGTGCTCCCCATCCCCCCCCATTCTTTGGCAACCACTAATTTTACCTTCTTTCTCTGTGGATTTGCCTATTCTGCTTGTTCCACATAAGTGGATTTTCACAGTAT
>NW_007086557.1:0-861 GCF_000164805.1 Carlito syrichta
CATATCCTTCTTAGCACTTATTTTTGCCTTGTAGTATAACTGTCTGTATGTGTTCAACCATCTACTTTAGTGCTTAATGTAATGTAGCTTCCCCCCAGCACATGATATTGCCTTTTTCTTTCTTTCTTGAGTCAGGGTCTCACTCTATCACCCAGCCTGGAGTGCAGGGGCACAATTACAGATCACCGAAGCAACGATCTTCTGGACTGAAGAGATTTTCCTGCCTCAGCCTCCCGCATAGCTGGGACTACAGGTTTGCACAACGCCTGGCCAATTTCTCTATATTTTTTATTTTGTAGAGATGAGGTCTCACTGTGCTGCCCAGGCTGGTCTCAAACTCCTGAACTCAAACAATCCTCCCACCTCAGCCTCCCCAAATGCTGGGATTACTGGCATGAGCCACCCTGCCTGGATGTTATTGCCCATTTCTTATAGTGGCAATCCAAGAGACCTCAGTGAATAAATTAATAAAAGGAAAAGGAGAAAGGAAGGAGGGAGGGAAGGACAGAATAGGATGAGAGGAAGGAAGAGGGAAGGAGGCAAGGAATAGCTGGTTACAGCTGTGTGCTTCTGATGACCCTATGACACCCTGAGATGCCCCAGGAGTGCAGAGAGTTGGGACTTCCATGGGGTCTTGGAGGAGAGGGTATGAGGAAGGAGACATCATCGATCAGCATGTCTGTCTGCCCCTGGCCCAGCATGGGACCTGCCAAAGAGATGCCAGGTTCTAGTCCTGAATTTATGACACACCTACTGAGTGACCTTATATGAGCCACTGAACTCAAACCTAGAGATAATGTCAGAATGTCTCCCGCTTGTGAGACGATCACTGATCCTTAACCACCCTCTCATGGCCATAGT
>NW_007086558.1:0-674 GCF_000164805.1 Carlito syrichta
ACTCCCAGGCTCAAGTGACCCTTCTGCCTCACTCTAACCATGTTCGGCTATTTTATTTTATTTTTTGTAGAGATGGGGTCTCGCTATGTTGCCCAGGCTGGCCTAAAGCAATCCTCCTGCCTACGCCCTCCCAAAGTGCTGGAATTACAGGCATGAGGCTCCGCACCCCTTGTGAGAAGTTGCAAACTACCAAATTAACCTTATATCTGAAAACATCTTTCAGGCTCCCCTGGGAAATGTCCTCCAAGTCTATGTGCCAATCCTTGGTATATCCTGTCCCAGGATGTGACATTGTCCACATCCCAGCTCCCTGGCCCTTAACACTCCCCAGAGCATGGAGAATGAAACCCCAACACCAGGCTGAAAGGCTGTGCTCACATCTCCATTGCCTGGTGAAGCCCTACAGCAAGATCACCCAGCTCCGAGATCTCCCCTCTGATAATATCTCAGTCCCGTCAGGTGTGGTGGCTCAAGTCTATAAACACAGCACTTTGGAAGGCCAAAGCAAGAGAATTGCCTAAGCCTGTTGAACCCGGGACTCTAATGAGAGAGATATAGAGACCACAAAGAGCCAGCTCCGATGCAATCACACGAGGGTCTATATTCAGGCTCGAGTCTGGGCTCACGCCCGAAGCAGCAGCTTCAGGAACCATAGCCCCGATTCACAATGGCAA
>NW_007086559.1:0-875 GCF_000164805.1 Carlito syrichta
ATGGGTGAACCCCAGGTTTTGGGCTTAGGAGATTCTGGTGATAATTCCTTCATGATCCTAGATTGAGAGTATATTGCCTAAAGATGAACTGAACCATCCTAATTGTAAAGCAAACCTCTCACCTATTAACTCTTCGGTTCTCAAATTCCTGAGACAATTAACATATTTTGGCCAGAAGAGCTTCCTAGAGGGATTATTAAAATACAGAAAAAAATTAAAGGCATTTTCTGATCTGGAGGAAAGAAAACACATTTCATGTATGATGTGGTAGTTTTGAGGCTCTTCCAAGTTTCAGCCTTTGGAAGGAGAGAAGAGGTGAATATTCTGGTACACAGGGAAATGCCTTTCATATGGGGAATTTGTAACTTGGACATGGTAATTAAATCGATGGGAGTTGAACAGGCTTACTTTACCAAAACAATGAGAGCCAATACTGCAAAGAAAAAAGATTCATAAATTAGGAAATGGCGAGTGAATGGTCTTTTAATAAAACTGTGGAATTCTTCAAATTTAATGGTATTGTTTCCACAAGAGGCAGGCATCAAAATTACCCTAGAGCAAAGAACATGTAGAATCAACCCTTGAAGCCCTTGTAGCAGGCCCTTAAATGATAATCACCCACTTTCTACCACATTAGGTAGAGATACCACAAATATTCAGAAATATATGTCTCTTCATAATTAGCACAGAGTGCATTTTATTTGAAATGAGAATTGCAATCAATTCTTGACTATACACCCACAGATTACCCACATTGTGGTGTACTGTGTTATAATAAATACTTCCATTCTTTTACATTAACTGACTTGTTGACACACAATACTCTATTTAGACCTAATCTGTTGCCTGACTGAACTAACCAGTTTTCTTTGATG
>NW_007086560.1:0-14427 GCF_000164805.1 Carlito syrichta
TTCTCCTGTATATGAGGACTCCCATTATCTAGATTCCTACTCCCTAATCAGAATGGTGGTTATCTCTTAGCAAGACGGTCTGTAGGTTTTTGGGATGGAGGCCTCTTGTAATCAAGATTCCTTATTCTTCCGTAGCAACAGGTAGTGTAGTGTTCTGTATATGAGGACTCCCATTACTGAAATTCCTGCTTCATTCTCAGCATGACGTCAAGATAATTTCTGGTGACCTAGAATTTCAGTTGCTTGGATATGAAGAGAAAGACTCCCATAAAGTTCTTGAGGTATTGGAACCCAAGATTCCTGGTCCCTTTTCAAAAGACACACTAAAAATATGGTGACATAGAAGCCCAGATTGCCAATTAAACCATGTCAAGAGACAGCAGATTTAGGCGATAGAGAACTCCAAGAACCGGATTCGCTTTCCGTTCTCAGCAAGATGCCCTGAATTTCCCTGTCCATATGGATTCTAAAACACTGTGTAAAAAATGCAGATGCCCAGATGTTTTCTAGGAACGTGGAATCCATGGATCCTGGTTACATTTTAATAAAACGTACTACATATTTGGCAAATGCAAAGTCCTCTGCTCCTCTACAAATAAAGTACAAACGGAAATTTAAGGATTAGCAAGTTCATCTTAAGACCAAACTTACATTCAAATAGGCAATGTTATACTTTTTCCCCGGTAGTCTGGCCTTAATTATCCTGAGGAATTTAAGGTATTGTACTACCAGATACTCGATTACAACTCTCAAGAGGACCAGAATGTTGCTTGAGTCATGAAATGACTGATTCATGATACCCACAAGCCAAATATCTCTGAAACATGAGATGAGCTCGAAGCCTTGATTCTTGTATATACCGCAGCAAGACACCCTGAAAATTATTCGGATTCTGGACCTATGTGTCACAGATTTCTTATTCTTCTTTACCAAGGGGCCGTGTAATGGCCTGTATTGAGGACACCCTTTCCCCAGAACCCAGTTTGGAAACCCTTATTCTTTTTTGCCATTAGCAAGATATCATGTAGATATTGTGATGGAGGAACCGTGTAAAAGATGTTTCTTAGTTCTCCTTAGCTAGAGATCATATAGATTCTGCATGTGAGGACTGATATTACCTATGTTCCAACTTCTAAACCCTGATTCTTGTTTAGCCCACAGCAGACGGCCTGCTGATTTTAAGGACTGAGGACTGCTATAACCCCGATTCTTTTTCTTCCTTGGTAAGGGGCTGTGTATTTTCCTGTATATTAGGACTCTCATTGGATACATCCTGCTTCAAAACTCTGATTCTTTTAGAACTTTCCAAGATGCTCTGTAGACTTTCGGGATTGAGGACTCGTGTAACCCTGATTCCTTATTCTTTCTTAAGAAAAGGTCACGTAGTTGCCTGTAAATAAGGACTCCATTTTCCCGATTCATGCTCGAAAACACCATGATTCGTGTTTAGCCCATAGCAAGATGAACTTAAGCTTTTTTGGGATTGAGGACCTGAGTAACGCAGATTCCTTATTCTGACTTAGCCATAGGCCATGAAGTTTCCTGTATGTGAGGACTCCCATTATCCAGATTCCTACTTCAGAAATCTGATTCGTGGTTACCATTTAGGAAGATGGCCTGTAGTTTTGGGACTGAAGACTCATATAAGGAAGATTCCTTATACTTCCTTACCAATATGTCGTGTAGTTTCCTGTGTATGACGACCTCCATTACCCAGCTTCCTGCTTCACTCTGCTGGTTGCTGAGACAGTTCCTGGTGACCGAGTATTCCAATTTTGTGAATATCATGAGAAAGAAGTCCATAATGTTCTTTGGGAACTGGAATCCAAGATTCCTGGTTCCCCTTCACAAGACCTGCCCAAAATGTGGAATATTCCAATCCCAAAACCCCAATTCCCACCTGCCCACACACAAAACTTTTCTGTACCTTGACGTCACCTGAATCGAGGAATTTGTACCAATATTCCTTTTGATTTTGGGTAATATGATTATGGTCTTAGATGGTCCCAGGAAACAAAAGAATATCTAGGACCAAATCATTGATTGCAACTAAAAAGAGGACCAGAAAGTTCCTTAGATCTGTATTGACAGGTTGAGTGTATCTATGGAGCAAGTAGCTCTGAAATGTAGGGACCCAGAACACCAGATTGCTGATTAAAACTTATCAAGAGGCAATGTAGATTCTGGAAATTGAGAACTCCTAGAACTGAATTTCCTTTCAATTCTCAGTAAGATGCCCTGATTTATCCTGTCAATTTGGATTCCAAATTCAGTATATCAAAAGACAGATGCCCAGAAGAGTCCTAGGTTTGTGGATTCCATGATTCCTGGTTACAATTTAAAGTATGTAGTAAACATTTGGCTAGTGCAAAACTATTGTCCCTTCTCAAAATAAAAGGAGACACGGAATGGGAAAGATTACAGGGTTCACCTTACGACCAGAGTTACATCCAAATATGGCAAGAAGATTCTTTTTGTCCTGGAATCTGGCCTTAGTTGTTCTAAGGAACCTAACTGACTTGGAGTGCCCGATACCATTTTCAACTTTTAAGAGGACCAGAGTGTTCCTGGAGTCCTGAAATGACCGATTCATAATATCCAAATGCTAAATTACTCTAAATCATTTGGGAAGCTCGAAGATCTGTTTCTTGTTTGTCCCATAGCAGACAAACTGGGAATTTTTTGGATTGAGGGCACGTACTACCATGATTCTTTATTCGTACATATTTGGAGGCCATGTAGTGTCCTGTATGTGAGGTATCTCTTTCCCTTGATTCCTGTTTCGAAATCCTGATACTTGTATAGCCCTTAGTAAGAAGTCATGTAGATTTTTTGATAGACGAACCATGTAATACAGATTTCTTCTCTTTTATTAGTAAGATGCCATGTAGTTTCCTGTACATGAGGATAGCTATTACCCATATTCATGTCTCAAATCCCTGATTCTTCTTTATCCGTCAGAAGATGCCCTGTATATTTTCAGGACTGAGGACTCGAATAATCCAGATTCCTTATTTTTACTAACAGCCGAGCAGTTACCTGTATATGAATACTCCTGTTCACAGATATATGCGTCGAAAGCTTTATTCTTGTTCAGAACTTGGGAAGACGCCGTATATATTTTTGGAGATTGAGAAAACGTGTCACCCACATTCTTTACTCTTTCTTAGTAAAATCAGTGCATTTGCCTGTATATGAGCATTTCATTTCCCAAGTGTATGTTTCAAAAACCCAAATTCGTGTTTATCCCTTAGCAAGAATCCTGAAGATTTATTGGGATGGAGAACACGTGTAAACCAGATTCCTTATTCTCCTTGAGCAATACACAGTGTAGTTTCCAGTATATGAGGACTCCCATTATCCAGATTCCTACTCCCAAAGCATGAATGGTGGTTATCTCTTAGCAAGAAGGTCTGTATGTTTTTTGGATGGAGGCCTCTTGTAACCAAGATTCCTTATTATTCCTTAGCAACAGGTCGTGTAGTGATTTGTATATGAGGATTCCCATTATTGAAATTCCGGCTTCATTCTCAGCAAGACGCCTAGATATTTCCTGGTGACCTAGAATTGCAGTTGCTTGGATATTAAGAGAAAGACTACCATAAAGTTCTTGAGTATTTGGAACTCAAGATTCCTGGTCCCTTTTCAAAAGACACACTAAAAATGTGGCGACATAGAAGCCCAGATTGCTGATTAAACCTTATCAAAAGACTTTGTAGATTTAGGCGATAGAGAACTCCAAGAACTGGATTCACTTTCCGTTCTCAGTAAGATGCCCTGCATTTACCTTTCCATGTGGATTCCAAAACACTGTACAAAAATGAAGATGCCCATATGTTTCTTAGGGACGTGGAATCCACAGATTCTGGTTACATTTTAATAATATGTCCTAAATATTTGTCAAGTGTAAAACCCTCGGCCCCTCTACAAATAAAGTAAAAACGAAAATTTAAGGATTTCCAAGTTCATCTTAAGACCAAAGTTACATGCAAATACGGCAATATGCTACTTTTTTTCCGGGAGTCTGGCCTTAATTGTACCGAGAATCTTAAGGGATTTGTACTACCAGATACCCGATTACAACTCTCAAGAGGACGAGAAAGTTGATGGAGTCCTGAAATGACTGATTCATAATACCCACAAGCCAAATATTTCTTAAACATGAGACGAGCTCGAAGCCTTGATTCTTGTTTATACCACAGCTAGACACCCTGAGAATTTTTCGGATTCTGGACTTGTGTATCACAGATTCCTTATTCATCTGTACCGAGGGGCCGTTTAATTTCCTTTCTATGAGGACTCCCTTTCCCCAGAATCCTGTTTGAAAACCCTGATTCTTGTTGTGCCATTACCAAGATGTCATGTAGATATGGTGACAGAGGAACAGTGTAAAAGAGTTTTCTTAGTTCTCCTTAGCTAGAGATCATGTAGATTCTGCATATGAGGACTGCCATCACCTATGTTCCAGTTTCTAAACCCTGATGGTTGTTTAGCCCACAGCAGATAGCCTGTTGACTTTAAGGACTGAAGACTGCTATAACCCCAATGCTTTTTCTTCCTTGTCAAGGGGCTGTGTATTTTACTGTTTATTAGGACTCTCCTTAGATACATCCTGCTTCAAAACTCTGATTCTATTTAGAACTTTCCAAGATGTTCTGTAGATTTTTGCGATTGAGGACTCGTGTAACGCAGATGCCTTATTCTTTCTTAGCAAAAGGTTATGTAGTTGCCTGTAAATAAGGACTCCATTTTCCAGATTCATGCTCGAAAACACCACGATTCATATTTAGCCCATAACAAGATGACCTTAAGCTTTTTTGGGGATTGGCTACATGAGTAACGCAGATTCCTTATTCTTACTTAGCAATAGGCAGTGAGATTTCCTTTATGTGAGGACTCCAATTACCCAGAATTCTACTTCAAAAATTTGATTTGTGGTTACGTCTTAGGAAGACGGCCTGAAGTTTTTGGGATTGAGGACTTATATAAGGAAGATTCGTTATAGTTCCTTAGTAATATGACGTGTAGTTTCCTGTATATGATGACCTCCATTACACAGCTTCCTGCTTCACTCTGCAGGATGCCGAGACAGTTCCTGGTGACAGAGAATACCAGTTTTCTCGATATAAGTGAAAGACGTCCACATTTTTCTTTGAGAACTGGAATCCAAGATTCCTGGTTCCCCTTCACAAGACCTTCCCAAAATGTGGAATATTCCAAACCCAAAACCCCAATTACTAGCTGCCCACCCACAAGAATTTTCTGTACTGTGAGGTCACATGAATCGAGGAATTTTGTACCAATATACCTTTTGATTCTGGGGAATTTGACTATGGTCGTAGATTTCTAGGGTCAAATCCTTGATTACAACTAACAAGAGTACCAGAAAGATCCTGAGGATCTGTAATGACAGATTTAGTGTATCGACGGAGCAAGTAGCTCTGAAAATATAGGCACCCAGAAGCCCAGATTGCTGAATAAACCTTATCAAGAGGCCCTGTATTTTCCGGTAAATGAGAACGCCTAGAACCGGATTACCTTTTAATTCTCGGCAAGATGCCCTGACTTTTACTGTCGATTTGGATTCCAAATTCAGTATATCAAAAGACAGATGCCCAGAAGGTTCCTAGGTTCGTGCATTCCATGATTCCTGGTTACAATTAAAAGTACATAGTAAACATTTGGCAAGTGCAAAAACCTTGTCCCGTATCAAAATAAAAAGAGACACAGAAAGGGAAGTATTACAGGGTTCACCTTAAGACCAGAGTTACATCCACTTATGACAAGAAGATTCTTTTTTTCCTGGAATCTGTCCTTAGTTGTTCTGAGGAACATAACGGACTTGGAGTGCCCAATACCATTTACAACTTTTAAGAGGACCAGAATGTTTCTTGAGTCCTGAAATGACCGATTCATAATATCCGAATGCTAAATTGCTCTGAAACATTTGGGGAGCTAGAAGATCTGTTTCTTGTATGTCCCATAGCAGACAACCTGGAAATTCTTTGGATTGAGGGCACGTTCAACAATGATTCCTTATTCGGACTTCCTTGGAGGCCACGTGGTGTCCTGTATGTGAGGACTCTCTTTCCCTTCATTCCTGTTTTGAAACTCTAATTCTTGTTTAGACATTAGTAAGAAGTCATGGAGATTTTTTGATAGATGACCCGTAGAAAACATATTTCTTCTCTTTTATTAGCAAGACGCCATGTAGTTTCGTGTATTTGAGGATTTCTATTATCCACATTCATGCCTCGAATCCCGGATTCTTCTTTAGCTTTCAGGAAGATGCCCTGTAGATATTCTGGACAGAGGACTCATATAAAACAGATTCCTTACTTTTAGCATCAGTACTGCAGTTACCTGTATATGAGTACTCCTGTTCACAGATACATGTGTCGACAGCTTGATTCTTGTTTAGATCTTAGGAAGACGTCGTACACATTTTTGGAGTTTGAGAAATCAAGTCACCCACATTCCTTATTATTTCTTAGGAAAAGTCAGTGCATATGCCTGTATATGAGGATTTCATTTCCCTAGTTTATGCTTCAAAAACCCAAATTCGTGTTTAGACCTTAGCAAGAAACCCTGAAGATTTATTGGGATGGAGGACACGTGTAAACCAGATTCCATATTCTCCTTTAGCAATAGACAGTGCACTTTCCTATATATGAGGACTCCCATTATGCAGATTCCTACTCCCAAAACCTGAATGGTGGTTATCTCTTGGCAAGATGGTGTGTAGGTTTTTGCGATGGAGGCCTCGTGCAACCAAGATTCTTTATTCTTCCGTAGCAAAAGGTCATGTAGTGTTCTGTGTATGAGGACTCCCATTACTTAAATTCCTGCTACATTCTCAGCAAGACGGCAAGATATTTCCAGGTGACCTAGAAATCCAGTTGCTTGGATATCAAGGGAACGACTCCCATAAAGTTCTCGAGGAATTGGAACCCAAGATTCCTGGTCCCTATTCAAAAGACACACTAAAAATGTGGCGACATGGAAACCAAGATTGCTGATTAAACCTTATCAAGAAACTTTGAAGATTTAGGCGATTGACAACTCCAAGGACCGAATTCCCTTTCCGTTCTCAGCAAGATGCCCTGAATTTCCCTGTCCATGTGGATTCCAAAGCTCTGTGTACAAAAATGCAGATGCCCATATTTTTCGTAGGGACTTGGAATTCATAGATCCTGGTTACATTTTAATAATTTGTACTAAATATTTGGCAACTGCAAAATCCTCGGCCCCTCTAAAATAAAGTACAAATGGAAATTTAAAGATTACCAAATTCATCTGAAGACCAAAGTTACATCCAAATACGGCAATATGATACTTTTCTTCCAGGAATCTAGCCTTAATTGTCCGAGACCCTTAAGGAATTTGACTACCAGATACCAGATTACAACTCTCCGGAGGACCAGAATGTTGCTGGAATCCTGAAATGACTGATTCATAATACACACAAGCCAAATATCTCTGAAACATGAGACGAGCTCGAAGCCTTGTTTCTTGTTTATACGGCAGCAAGACACCCTGAGAATTTTTCGGATTCTGGACTTGTGTATCACAGATTTCTCATTCGTCTTTACCAAGGGGCCTTGTAATGTCCTGTATATGAGGACTCCCTTACCCCAAAATCCTGTTTGGAAACCCTGATTCTTGTTTTGCCATTAGGAAGTTGTCATTAGATATTGTGACAGAGGAATCGTGTAAAAGAGGTTTCTTAGTTCTCCTTAGCTAGAGATCATACAGATTCTGCATATGAGGACTGCTATTACCTATGTTCCAGCTTCTAAACCCTGTATTGTTTAGCCCCCAGCAGATGGCCTGTTGATTTTAAGAACTGAGGACTGTTAAAACCCCGATTCTTTTTCTTCCTTGGCAAGGGGTTGTGTATTTTTCTGTATATTAGGACACTCATTAGATACATCCTGCTTCGAAACTCTGATTCTTTTAGAACTTTCCACGATGCTCTGTAGATTTTTGGGATTGAGGACTCATGTAACCCAGATTCCTTAATCTTTCTTACCAAAAGATCATGTAGGTTCCTGTAAATAAGGACTCCATTTTCCAGATTCATGCTCGAAAACACCAGGATTCATGTTTAGCCCATAGCACAATGATCTTAAGGTATTTTGGGATTGAGGACCCGAATAATGCAGATTCCTTATTCTTAGTTAGCAATAGGCAGTGAAGTTTCCTGTATGTGAGGACTCCCATTACCCAGATTCCTACTTTAAAAATATGATTCATGGTTACCACATAGGAAGACGGCATGTAGTTTTGGGACTGATGAGTCATATAAGGAAGATTCCTTATACTTCCTTGCCAATATATCGGGTAGTTTCCTGTATATGACGACCCCCATTACCCAGCTTCCTGCTTCACTCTGCAGGGTGCCAAGACAGTTCCTGGTGACCGAGACTTCCAATTTTTTCGATATAAAGAGAAATACGTGCATAATATTCTTTGGGAACTGGAAACCAAGATTCCTACTTTCCCTTCACAAAACCTCCCCAAAATGGAATATTCTGAACCCAAAATCCCAATTCCTTCCTGCCAACCTCAAGAATTTTCTGTACTTTGACGTCACCTAAATCGAGGAATTTTTTACCAATAAAAGTTTTGATTCTGGGGAATATGATTATGGTCGTAGATGGTCCCAGGATACAAAAGGATTTCTAGGGCCAAATCCTAGATTTCAAAAAGCAAGAGGACCAGAAAGATCCTGAGGATCTGTAATAACAGATTTAGCATATCCACGGAGCAAGTAGCTCTGAAAATGTAGGGAACCAGAAGCCCAGAATGCTGATTAAACCTTATCGAGAGGCCCTGTCGATTCCGGAAAATAAGAACCCCTAGAAAGGGATTTCCTTTTAATTCTCAGTAAGATGCCCTGATTTATCCTGTTGATTTGGATTCCAAATTCAGTATATTAAAAGACAGATGCCCAGTAGTTTCCTAGGTTTGTGGATTCCATGATTCCTGGTTACCGTTAAAAGTAGTAAACATTTGGCAAGTGCTAAACCACTGACCCTTCTCAAAATAAAAAGAGACACGGAAGGGGAAGGGTTACAGGGTTCACCGTAAGACCAGAGTTACATCCAAATATGGCAAGAAGATTCTCTTTGTCCTGGAATTTAGCCTTAGTTGTTCTGCGGAACCTAAAGGACTTGGAGGGCCCAATACCATTTAATACTTTTAAGAGGACCAGAATGTTGCTGGAGTCCTGAAATGAGCATTTCATAATATCCGAATGCTAAATTGTTCTGAAACATTTGGGGAGCTCGAAGATCTGTTTTTTGTTTGTCCCATAGCAGATAACCTGGGAATTTTTTGGATTGAGGGCATGTACAACCATGATTCTTTATTCGTACTTAGTTTGAGGCCATGTAGTGTCCTGTATGTGAGAACTCTCTTTCCCTTGATTCCTGTTTCGAAACATGATACTTGTTTAGCCCTTAGTAAGAAGTCTTGTAGATTTTGTGATAGAGGAACCATGGAAAACAGATTTCTTCTCTTTTATTAGCAAGAGTCCATATAGCTTCCTGTATATGAGGATTGCTATTACCCACATTCATGCCTGAATCCCTAATTCTTCTTTAGCCGTCAGCAAGATGCTGTGTAGATTTTCAGGACTGAAGACTTGTATAACCCAGATTCCTTATTTTTAGCAACAGCCGTGCAGTTACCTGTATGTTCCCAGATACATTCGTCGAAAGCTTGATTCTTGTTTAGATCTCAGGAAGATGCCGTATTTTTTTTGGAGATTGAGAATACATGTCACCCACATTCCTTATTCTTTCTTAGGAAAAGTCAGTGCATTTGCCTGTATATGAGCATTTCATTTCCATAGTTTATGCTTCAAAAACCCAAATTAGTGTTTAGCCCTTAGCAAGAAACCCTTAAGTTTTATTGGAATGGAGGACACGTGTAAACCATATTCCTTATTCTCCTTTAGCAATAGATAGTGTAGTTTCCTGTATATGAAGACTCCCTTTTCCAGATTCCTACTCCCAAAACCTGAATGGTGGATACCTCTTAGCAAGACGTTCTGTATGTTTTATGGGATGTAAGCCTCGTGTAACCAAGATTCCTTATTCTTCAGTAGCAGCAGGTCGTTGTTAGTAATCTGCATATGAGGATTCCCCTAAATGAAATTCGTGCTTCATTCTCAGCAAGACGCCTAGATATTTCCTGGTGACCTAGAATTTCAGTTGCTTGGATATCAAGAGAAAGATTTCCTCAAAGTTCTTGCGGAATTGGAACCCAAGTTTCCTGGTCCCTTTTCAAAAGACACACTAAAATGTGGTGACATGGAAGCCCAGGTTGCTGCTTAAACCTTATCAAGACATTTTGTAGATTTAGGCGATAGAGAACTCCAAGAACTGGATTCCCTTTCCATTCTCAGCAAGATGCATGGAATTTCCGTGTCCATGTGGATTCCAAAACTCTGTGTACAACAATGAAGATGCCCAGATGTTTCCTAGAGACGTGGGAATTCATGGGTCCTGGTTACATTTTAACAATTCGTACAAAATATTTGGCAACTACAAAGCCCTCGGTCCCTCTACAAACAAAGTACAAACGGAAATTTAACGATTGCGAAATACATCTTAAGACCAAAGTTACATCCAAATAGGGCAGTATGATACTCTTTTTCCGGGAATCTGGGCTTAATTGTCCAGAGGAACTGAAGGGATTTGTACTACCAGATACCCCATTACAACTCTCAACAACACCAGATGTTGCTGGAGTCCTGAAATGACTGATTCATAATACCCCCAAGCCAAATATCTCTGAAACATGAGATGAGCTCGAAACTTTGATTCTTGTTTATACCGCATGAAGACGCCCTGAGAATTTTTCGGATTGTGGAATACTGTATCACAGATTCCTTATTCTTCTTTAACGAGGAGCCATGTAATGTCCTGTATATGAGGACTCCCTTTCCTCAGAATCCTGTTTGGGAACCGTGATTGTTGTTTTGCCATTACCAAGATGTCATGTAGATATTATGACGGAGGAACGGTGTAAAAAAGGTTTCTTAGTTCTCTTTAGCTAGAGATCATGTAGATTCTGCATATGAGGACTGCTATTACCTATGTTCCAGTTTCTAAACCCTGATTCTAGTTTAGCCACAGCAGATATCCTGTTGACTTTAAGGACTCAGGACTACTATAAACCCGATTCTTTTTCTTCCTTGGCAAGGGGTCGTGTATTTTACTGTATATTAGGACTCTCATTTGATACATCGTGCTTCGAAACTCTGATACTATTTAGAACTTTCCAATATGCTCTGTAGATTTTGGGGATTCACAACTCGTGTAACCCAGATGCCTTATTCTGTCTTAGCAAAAGGTCATGTAGTTGCGTGTACATGAGGACTCCATTTTCCAGATTCATGCTCGAAACACCATGATTCGTGTTTAGTCCATAGCAAGATGACCTGAAGCTTTTTTGGGATTGAAGACCCAAGTAACGCCGATTCCTTATTCTTTCTTAGCAATAGGCAGTGAAGTATCCTTTATGTGAAGACTTCCATTACCCAGATTCCTCCTTCAAAACCTGATTCGGGGTTACGTTTTATGAAGACGGCCTGTAGTTTTTGGGATTGAGCACTCAGATAAGGAAGATTCCTTATACTTCCTTAACAATATGATGTGTAGTTTCCTGTATATGACGACCTCCATTACCCAGCTTCCTGCTTCACTGCAGGATGCCGAGACAGTTCCTGGTGACCGAGAATTCCAGTTTTCTTGATATCAAGAAAAAGACGTCAATATTTTTTTTGGGAACTGGAATCCAAGATTCCTGGTTCCCCTTCACAAGACCTCCCCAAAATGTGGAATATTCCAAACCCAAAACCCCAGTTCCCACCTGCCCACCCACAAGAACTTTCTGTTCTTTGAGGTCAAATGAATCGAGGAATTTTGTACCAATATTCCGTTTGATTCTGGGGTATATGTTTATGGTCGTAGATGGTCCCAGGAAACAAAAGTATTTCTAGGGGCAAATCCTTGATTACAACTAACAAGCGGACCACAAAGATCCTGGAGATCTGTAATGAAAGATTTAGCGTATCCACGGAGCAAGTAACTCTGAAAATGTAAGGACCCAGAAGCCCAGATTGCTCATTATACCTTATCAAGAGGCCCTGTAGATTCCAGAAAATGAGAACTCCTAGAATCGGATTTCCTTTTTATTCTCAGTAAGATATCCTGAATTTTCCTGTCGATTTGGATTCCAAATTTAGTACATCAAAAGACAGATGCCCAGAAGTTTCCCAGGTTCGTGCATTCCATGATTCCTTGTTACCATAAAAAGTACGCAGTAAACATTTGGCAAGTGCAAAACCTTTCTCCCATCTCAAAATATAAAGAGACACGAATGGGGAAGGTATACAAGTTTCACCTTGAGACCAGAGTTACATCCAAATATGACAAGAAGATTCTTTTTGTCCTGGAATCTGCCCTTAGTTGTTCTGAGGAATCTAACGGACTTGGAGTGCCCAATACCATTTACAACATTTAAGAGGACCAGAATGTTGCTGGAGTCCTGAAATGACTGATTCATAATATCCGAATGCTATATTGCTCTGAAACATTTGGGGAGCTCGAAGATCTGTTTCTTGTTTGTCCAATTGCAGACAACCTGGGAATTTTTTGGATTGAGCTTGCGTCCAACAATGATTCTTAATTCGTATTTATTTGGAGGCCATGTAGTGTCCTCTTTGTGAGGACCCTCTTTCCCTTTCCCTGTTTCGAAACCCTGATTCTTGCTTAACTCTTTGTAAGAAAATATGTAGATTTTTTGATAGAGGAACCATGGAAACAGACTTCTCCTTTATTAGCAAGACGCCATAAAGTTTCCAGTATTTGAGGATTGCTGTTATACACATTCATGTCTCAAATCCCTGATTCTTCTTTAGCTTTCAGCAAGATGCCCTGTAGATATTCCGGACTGAGGATTCGTATAACCCAGATTACTTATTTTTAGCAACAACAATGCAGTTACCTGTATATGAGTACTCCTGTTCACAGATACATTCGTCGAAAGTTTGATTCTTGTTTAGATCTTAGAAATACGTCGTATATTTTTTTGGAGATTGAGACAATATGTCACCCACATTCCTTATTCTTTCTTAGGAAAAGTCAGTGCATTTGTCAGTATATGAGCATTTCATTTCTCTAGTTTATGCTTCAAAACCCCAAATTCGTGTTTAGCCCTTAGCAGGAAACCCTGAAGTTTTATTGGGATGGAGGACACATGTAAACCAGATTCCTTATTCTCCGTTAGCAATACATAGTGCAGTTTCCTGTATATGAGGACTCCCATTATCCAGATACCTACTCCCAAAATCTGAATGGTGGTTATCTCTTAGCACAACGGTCTCTAGGTTTTTGGGAGGGAGACCTAGTGTAACCAAGATTCCTTATTCTTCCATAGCAACAGGTCGTATAATGTTCTGTATATGAGGACTCCCATTACTGAAATCCTGCTTCATTCTCTGCAAGTTCCAAGATATTTCCTCATGACCTAGAATTCCAGTTGCTTGGATATCAAGAGAAAGACTCCCATAAAGTTCTCGAGGAATTGGAACCCAAGATTCCTGGTCCCTTTTCAAAAGACACACTAAAAATGTGGCGACATAGAAGCCCAGATTGCTGATTAAACCATTTCAAGAGTCTTTGTAGATTTAGGCGATAGAGAACTCCAAGAACGGATTCCCTTTCCATTCTCAGCAAGATGCCCTGAATTTCCCTGTCCATGTGGATTCCAAAACACTGTGTACAAAAATGCAGATGCCCAAATGTTTCCTAGGGATGTGGATCCATGGATCCTGGTTACATTGTAATAATACGTACTAAATATTTGGGAACTGCAAAACCCTCGGCCCCTCTATAAATAAAGTACAAACGGAAATTTAAGGATTACCAAGTTCATCTTAAGACCAAAGTTACATCCAAATACGGCAATATGATACTTTTTTTCCGGGAGTCTGGCCTTAATTATCCCGAGGAACTTAAGGGATTTGTACTACCAGATACCCAATTACAACTCTCAAGAGGACCAGAATGTCGGAGTACCAGCTCCGACCTAGGAGGGAGGGTTAGGACCCACACCGGAGAGTCAAGAAGGAGAGAAGAGACCACTCGGAGGCAGTTGTCTGGGATCAGTCTGAACAGGACTGAGTCCATATTTTATTCAGACTCCTTCCAACTTATATATCATTTTCTATACCTTCCAGCAGTGTAATAATTACTTCCTGGGGGCGTACAAATTCCATGATGTATATCTTGCTTTAAAAACTATGCATCACAAGACCATCACGACACTTGCAAGTTCCAAGCAAACAATTCCAACTCCATGATGCCTGATGTGCTTCACAAAACTCACATCAAGGTCACAGGTGCACAATTT
>NW_007086561.1:0-730 GCF_000164805.1 Carlito syrichta
CTCTCTTAAGTAACTAGTTATGTTTTTTAAGGTGAAAATATACTCTCCCAATTTTATACCTCTAACCATTTAGTTTACTCATCATTCCAAGACCTCCCTCAACGCACTCCCCATTCTCCGCCCAACCCAAGCCCCCCGCCCTCCCCCCACCCCCACTGGTGCTCCCACCTGGTCTTCCTTGAGTCTGGAGGAAAACCCCTACCTCGGTGGCTCAGCCTGTAATCTCACGCCTTTAGGAGGCCGAGGTGAGTGGATTGCCTGAGCCCTCCAGTCCCAGGACCGCCTGGGCAGCGAGATCTTATATTTACATTAAATCAAACAATCAGCCGGCCGTGGTAGCGCATGCCGGTAATTCCGGCTACGCGGAAGGCTGAGGCGGCAGGATCACTCACCGGAGCCCAGCAGGCGAGGCTGCGGTGGACGGAAGTGGCCACAGCACTCCAGCCTGGGCAACTGAGTGAGACTCCAACTCAATTAAAAAAAAAAAAATCACACGATTCCAGAAACACACACACACGAAACCAAGCGTCAGAGGGAAAAGTCTTCTTCGTTCAGTTTTGACACTGTGGACTTTTCCCATAGGGAAACATTCGAGAAAGCAAGAGTCGGTGATTCTGAGGGATCGTTCTTTTCAATGAAAGCTGGCTGGAGGGTGATTTCCCACTCCAAAGCTCTCCGCCCACTCTTTTTGGGCGTGGCTGTCCAAGGCACTCCGTGTCTCTCTCTCTCT
>NW_007086562.1:0-680 GCF_000164805.1 Carlito syrichta
CTATGCTCAAGTAGAACATTTGTCAAAAGTAATCATCCGAGTTTTCCTGAAGGACCTTGCTCTGGTATGGGTCTAAATTCTAGCAAAGGGTTTTAGGTAATTGGCCCCATTGCCCAGCAAAGAAGTGACAAAAGTCCCTTTTAATTGCAATCCAGTTATCGGTAGCTGGAGTGACCAGGCCCCTTTACATCATCTCTTCATTTCATAGTGGGGTATGTTATCATTTCTCCCCTTCTCTGTGATCCTGTTCATCACTAAATTTCTCTTTCTGTGGATGAATGAGCAGGTGATTGAGATTCTCCAATGAAATGCCTCTGGGAGAGGACACTTAGTTGTGGAGAATGTGTGAGCATTAAGCAGTAAGTGTTAAGCAAAAGTCAAATTGATGTTTCACTGAGTTTTTGCTGGAGGGGAGTACATTACTTATTGTTTGCTTGGCTATTAATCCAGAATTGTGTGGGTGTGTGCAAGTCTTCCAAAATGCATTATTCAGGTTTCTTGGAGTGGCAATCAAATACTATTATAGAGTTTCAGTGTCTATTTTAAACAAGTGAACAACGAGTTGATTTATAAATTTTTTCTTTTTTTTTTTGAGTTGGAGTCTCACTCTGTCACCCAGACTGGAGTGCAGTGGCTGTTCCCGGTCACCGCAGCCTCTACCTGCTGGGCTCCGGCGATCC
>NW_007086563.1:0-664 GCF_000164805.1 Carlito syrichta
TCTTTCTCTCTTTCAGATATAGATATACATACAGATCTAAGTGAGTTCTCTTGTTTTAATGTATGAATTTTAATGCATGAATTAGCAATTTCATTTGCATAATTGATTAATTTTTGTATAAAAATACAAAAGTAAGAAAGATAGCTAAGACAAATATCAAGACAAAATGTAGAATAGCAATTTGTTGAAGTCAAGATTATAATCAGACCTGTCTCCTCCAACGTTTTCACTTCATCTGGAAAATGTCAGTGGCTGTTCATTTAAACATGTTTGTATCTGATGACAACACTGCGGTTCAGAGCCCTGTGTTACCCATTTTGGCAGGACCATGTTTCTTTTATGCCTGTATTTGTAAATTAGCAATTTTTGAAAACATATTATGAAGGTTTATCAAAACTTAGAAGTTGCTGACTCTAGCTCGTGAAATAGAAAAAAGCCAGACTCCAAAGATTAGAAATACTCTTTTGCCTGCTGCATAGGGAAAACCAATTTTTGCAGCTTTCCAAAGAAAAACCTTGTGACTTAAAAGCCATTTTTCCCTCTTCTTCACATATTCCCAAATCAAATAATCTCAAGTCATCTACCACAGGAATTGTATGACTGTTTTTTTTTTTTTTTTTTTTTTTGAGTTGGAGTCTCACTCGGTCACCCAGCCTGGAGTGCA
>NW_007086564.1:0-1039 GCF_000164805.1 Carlito syrichta
CAGGACTGGTTTAAAAAAATGTGGTGTGTATACAAAATGGAATATTATGTAGCCATAAAAGACAAACATATGGACTTCACAGCAACTTGGATGGATTTAGGGTCTATCATACTCAGTGATTTATCACAGAAACAAAGAACAGAGCACTAAATGTTCTCACTCATAAGTGGACCTTGAACTATCATCATAATACTATAAGAAAGGGATTGGCAATAGTGGGAAACTGCCAGGAAGGGGGCATGGGATTGGCAGTTGAGGGAAACTGCTAGGGGAGAGAGGGCACACCTCATCAACAAGGATACCTGCATAATGAATATTTATATACCTAACCCTGAATTGTACTCCTCATCTTTCAAATAAAATAATACAATAAAATAAGACTCCACGTGTAAGGGTGATCACATATCTCTGGTTTTTTCACTTAACAGTTTCACTGAACATAACTGCAAGTTCATCCCTATTGTTACCAATGGCAGCATTTCACTCTTGTGTATGGAGAAATAATACTCTGTTGTATATATCTGCCCCATTTTTTTATCCACTCATGGATTGATGAATTCTTTTGTTGATCCCACAGCTTGACTCCTGTGATTAGTGCTACAGGGGATATAGGATTGCAGAAATCTTCAACATGTTGATCACATTTCCTAAAAAAATACACCCAGCAGTGAGGTGCCAGGTCACACAGTAGGTCTATTTATGGTTTTTTGAAAAACTTCTACAGTAATCCACAATGGCTGTACTAATTAACGTTCCCACCCACAGTGTGCAAGGGTTCCCTTTCTCCACACCCTCAGCAGCACTTGCTATCTTCCATCTTTTTGATAACAGTCATCCTAACAGGTATGATAGTATAACTCATTGTGGTTTTAATTTGTATTTCCTTGAGGATGAGTGATATTAAAGACATTTTAATAGATCTGTTGGCCGTTTGTATGTCTCTTCTCTTGAGTAATGTTTATTCAAGTATTTTTGCCTGATTGTTAAACTGGCTATTTGTTTTCTTGCTATTGGGTTGCTTGAGTTGCTTATATATTTT
>NW_007086565.1:0-739 GCF_000164805.1 Carlito syrichta
CATCATGGAGAAGAAATGTCAAATAGATATTTTGAATTGTGACCAAAAGCTTATGTATAACTAGTTTTTCTTTTCTTTAAAGAAAACAATGTATATGTAGAAGGACGATTCTTTCTAGAGTAACTGAGAATTTCCAATTGACAAAAGAATTTCTGTTTTCTTTCTTAGTGAGAAAAGAATATGATTTCCAAATCTGTAAGCTCTTGGTGGCAACTCCAGGGATTTGATTTAGATATAGATTCAGCTATCATTCGGTCTCTTTTTCCTCAAAGAGGCATGCAATGCTTGTGCTTCTTGGGTTTGCTTAGCGTAAGTAGAAAGGAATGGTGGTATCATTTACCTGTGTATTCAGGAATGCAATGATTATTAACAGGTTGCCATTTTCAAACAGTATTTACACATCTTTTTTCCCCTTGTTTATTCTTTCTGCCCAGCGCGTCAGTTGCAGAAATTTCAGTCTTTCGCCTCCTCCTCTCCCCCTCAGTCTTCTGCAGTTGTAGTTGTTACTATGAACATTACAATTTAATATAGAGTCTGCTCCCAAGCCCGATGCATTTCATCAGTTTTATCTGCTTTTCTAAGATTGTAGAGTCTCAGAGGATCCCACAATCACATAGAAGTATCTTCTGTCTTAATATTTGTAGATAAAAATAAGAATAAAAATCAAAACCACAACTCATGCCTAACTGGATCTTTGACTTTAGTCCTTTTGACTTTCATCTCAAGTTTTTACTCTGTT
>NW_007086566.1:0-377 GCF_000164805.1 Carlito syrichta
GAGCCACCAGCATCAGCAGCCACAGGGGCTGCCACGCCAGGAGCGGCGGGGCCGAGAGCCACCGCCGCGACATGGTACCGAGTCTTCGGTCCGAGCGATCCGAGACAGAGAGGTGCCGGCGCGGTACCCTCGGCAGCAGCCAAGCCATTCAGGCAACCGGACCAGAATGGCAGCCCGGCCACACTCGGGCCCTGGGCCACCGCGGGCCCCGCCCCTCACTGTGACACCTTTATTCATTGTGACAGAACCTCTAGGCCCCGCCCCTTCCACGGGCCCACGCCTCCCTGCCGCTTCCCCTCATCACGGGGCAGTTTTGGCTGCAGACCCAGGTGGCCCCAGGACTCCAGCCACCTGTTTGGGTGCTGGGGGGTGGGGGT
>NW_007086567.1:0-770 GCF_000164805.1 Carlito syrichta
GTATACAAATGTTCATTATGCTGGTACACTTGGTGATGAGGTGTGCGTCCCCCTTCCTCAGGTAGATTATCACTACCGCCAATCCTGTCTCCCCTCTCTCCCCATAGTTTCCCATTACTGCCAATCCTCTCCCATCTAATTCTAAATCAATAAGGAAATCTCCCCTGTGCTCCACAAAACAACTTCATGTTCTTCTTAGGCTTGCAAATTTTCTACATGTAAGATCATGAAGGTAGTGGCCCAAATTCTACCTGAACCCTGTCATTATTCTCCTCAGAACACACAGTTCAGTGCCCAAGCTATACTAAATGTTTCCCTACTCAAGATTTACACACTTCTCCACCAGGAAGACCATGTAGAACAACCAACAGATTGGCTGTCAACATGCAAACAAAATGACAGAACACACAAGTGTCCACAGGCAAACACTATTACTTAGATTTTTAAAGAGTATTTGGGGGAAAAAACTGTTGGGAAGTGACAGGAGACAGAAAAACATTCAAAGGTATGAGCTAAAATTCTCTCATGATAACTATGATAATATATTCCAAATTATTAAGTCCTTTTATACATAAAAGATGAGACAAAAATCATAAAATAATATGTGATTATCATTATACCAAAATAATAAGTAAAATAATAACAGAATAAGTTTTAAATTATACATAATTATTTAGAAAATTTTATAAACTAGTTGTGATGGCTTAAAACACGATCAGTGACCTGCATGTCCAGAGCAATCTTGAAGTTCTACACAGTGAAACAAAGAA
>NW_007086568.1:0-471 GCF_000164805.1 Carlito syrichta
ATGTCTTCTTTTGTGAAGTGTCTGTTCATATCTTTTGCCCATTTTATAATGGGGTTGTTTGTTTTCTTCTTTTCTGTACGTTTCAGTTCCTTGTAGATCCAGGATGTTAAGCCTTTGTCAGACCTAGAGTTGGCAAATACTTTTTCCCAGTCTGTAGGCTGTCTCCCTGCTCTCTTGATGGTTTCTTTGGCTTTGCAGAAGCTTGTCAGTTTAATAAGGTCCCACTTATCTATTTTCTCTCTTATGAGTTGTGGGTTTTGGGTTTTGCCAGTTCTGATTTCCATGAGGGTATTTCCTTCCTTTTCTAAGGTTCTTATGGTTTGAGGTTTTACATTTAGGTCTCTGATCCATTTGGAATTAACCTTTGTGCATGGGGATAGATAGGGGTCCTGTTTCAATCTTCTGCTTGCGGACAGCCAGTTTTCCCAGCACCATTTACTGAATATGTTCTCCTCTCCACAGTGCTAGGTG
>NW_007086569.1:0-452 GCF_000164805.1 Carlito syrichta
CAGGATAATGAACATTTCTATACCAAACCCTGAATTGTAATCATCTTTAAAGTAAAATAAATCAAAAATAAGATAAAACAAATGAAGTCAGTTGTACGTTTTACAGCTTACATTTATTAAATTATTTTAATTTTTTAAAAAATATGGGGTACAATTCAGAGTTAGATATACAAACACTGATTATGCAGGGTTCTTGGTTGATGAGTTATGGCCCTCCCTAAGTTTGCAATATCCTTCCACTGCCAATTTAACCCCTCCCCCTAAAATGTTTTCCACTACTGCCAATCACTTTCTTATAGCACTATAATTGAACAAGTTCAGCTCATGAGGTAGAACATATGGAACTCTGTTATTTGTCTGTGATTAATCACTGGGAATGACCTACCTCATATCCATCAAACGTTCTGCAAAATCCCTATATCTGTCCTTGTTTTATGGCTGCATAATATTCC
>NW_007086570.1:0-391 GCF_000164805.1 Carlito syrichta
GCTGTTATTTTTTGAGTTGTTGATAATTGCCATTCTGACTGGAGTTAGGTGGTATCTCAGTGTGGTTTTGATTTGCATCCCCCTGATGATTAGTGAGGTTGAGCATTTGTTCATGTGTTTGTTGGCTGCTCATATGTCTTCTTTTGTGAAGTATCTGTTCATATCTTTTGCCCATTTTATAATGGGGTTGTTTGTTTTTTTTCTTTTCAGCACGTTTGAGTTCCTTGTAGATCCAGGATGTTAAGCCTTTGTCAGATCTGGAGTTGGCAAATACTTTTTCCCAGTCTGTAGGCTGTCTCCCTGCTCTCTTGATGGTTTCTTTGGCTTTGCAGAAGCTTGTCAGTTTAATAAGGTCCCACTTGTGTATCTTCTCTCTTATGACCTGTGGGTT
>NW_007086571.1:0-408 GCF_000164805.1 Carlito syrichta
GCTCAGGCCGTCTACAGACCCCCGGACTCGGGCAATCCTCTCACCTCGACCTCCCAGAGTTCTCGGGCGGGCGACACAGCGAGACTCCGCCCGAAAGACATGAAAAAAAAGCGTCAGGAACGCAAGCACGAGCCACCACACCGAGCTACGGCGACTCCTCTTCCCGTGCGTGTCCTCAGTCAGAAGAAGGAAGGCAAAGGCAGGGGCCCACGTCGACCACGGGTGACGCCGACAGTACCGCCAGCGTTCATCCGAGAAGAGATCCCCCTCCACGTCCCGAGCCTCCCTCGCTCACCGTCGCATCCAAGGGACAGACAGGGCACCGGCGGCAAAATCATCTCCCCGTGCTTTCTTTTTCACGTCGATCTTTTCAGTCTTCCACGTCTCAAAAGGCGCACACGGAAACAA
>NW_007086572.1:0-687 GCF_000164805.1 Carlito syrichta
ACTTAATTGATACCTATAGAACACTCCATCCAAAGACCACAGAATACACATTCTACTCATCACCACATGGAACATATTCTAAGATCGACCACATAATTGGACACAAATCAAGTATAAGCAAATTTAAAAGGACTGATATTCTGCCATGCACCTTTTTGGACCACAGTGGAATAAAAATAAACATTGATACCAACAAAGTCCCCCCAAAACCCACAAAGACATGGACACTAAACAGCATGATGCTAAATAACTCCTGGGTCAATGATGACATCAAAATAGAGATCAAAAGATACCTGGAAACAAATGAAAATAAAGAAACATCTTACCAAAATCTCTGGGATGCCTTAAAAGCTGTAATAAGAGGGGAATTTATATCCCTAAAAACACACATGAGGAAAATGGAAGGAACAGAAATTGACAACCTAACAAGCCACCTAAAGAAGCTGGAAAAGCAAGACCACAAAAACCCTAATTTCAGCAGAAGAATCCAGATCACCAAAATAAAAGCCCAAATCCAGGACATAGAAGACAAAAAGATAATACAAAAAATCAATGAAACAAAAAGCTGGTTCTTCGAAAGGGTAAACAAGATTGATGGTCTCCTAGCTAGACTGACCAAGAAAAAACGAGAAAAAACCAAATAAGCATAATCAGAAACACAAAAGATGAAGTCACATCTGACCCTGA
>NW_007086573.1:0-601 GCF_000164805.1 Carlito syrichta
ATGCAGAAAGGGCTAGCTGACCCCTTTGAGAGAGTGTCTTCCTTCTGAGGTTTGCGAGTAAGCTCTTCTAAGACAAAGCTGCTATTTTTGTATTGAGTCCTCATACACTTGGCTTTAGAATCCAGGGTTTTTTGCTGTGAGAGGGTGTGTGACCTTGGGGTTGGTGTTGAGAATCATTTGTGCCATGATCAGTTGTGCTGTGAGATGGCAGGTGACCTTGAGGTAGGTCCCTAGGGCCAGTTTTCCAGTGGGAGTGTGCGTGACCTTGGGGAGAGTCCTGATGGTCATTTATGCCATAAAAGGGTGTGTGACTTTGGTGTGTGTCCCAAAAGCTCTTCTAAGACAAAGTTGCTATTTTTGTATTGAGTCCTCATACACTTGGCTTTAGAATCCAGGGTTTTTTGCTGTGAGAGGGTGTGTGACCTTGGGGTTGGTGTTGAGAATCATTTGTGCCATGATCAGTTGTGCTGTGAGATGGCAGGTGACCTTGAGGTAGGTCCCTAGGGCCAGTTTTCCAGTGGGAGTGTGCGTGACCTTGGGGAGAGTCCTGATGGTCATTTATGCCATAAAAGGGTGTGTGACTTTGGTGTGTGTCCCAAGG
>NW_007086574.1:0-739 GCF_000164805.1 Carlito syrichta
CCAAATGACTACCAGTGTGACTTCATGGTGACACTCAAAGTGAATACATGTCCTCATGTGAATTGAAGCCCAGCCTTCTTGGCTTCTTATGAGACAATAGAGAGAGGCATTGAAATTCGCTGAGCAATAACTTTCCAGTTAGGAAACATGAAACTTAGTGCTAAAATTTCAATTGTCCAACGTATTTTTCAAGATGGAATAAAATGTTTGATCTGTTGGTTTCTGCATCAGCAGAACATTGTAAATGAAGTGCACACTTATCCGAGGTCTTTGTTGCCAAAATGTAAATGTTAGCTGGGCTCGGTGGCTCAACCTATAATCCCACACTTTGGAAGGCTGAGGTGAGTGGATTGCCTGAGCCCAAGGGTTCGAGACCCGCCTGGGAAACTTGGTGAGACCTTACCTCTACAATAAATCAGAAATTAGCCGGACGTGGTAACTCACACCTGTATTTCCAGCTACTTGGAAGGCTGAGGCGGAAGGATCGCCGGAGCCCAGCAGGTCGAGGCTGCGGTGGCCGGGAGCGGCCACTACACTCCCGTCTGGGAAATAGAGTGAGACTCCAACTCAAAAAAAAAAAAAAGAGTGGAAATATAAAAGAAACACTTAGGCAGTAAATATACATTTGGTGGCATGACATCCCATTGGTTACCAGAAATGTCTCATTTTTCTTACTTCATACGGTGGAAAGAATCATTTCTTTGGTAGAAAATGCAGCATCACTTAAATCTTAACTTAA
>NW_007086575.1:0-772 GCF_000164805.1 Carlito syrichta
TTTTGCTTCTGGAATCTCAATTCTGTTCCATTGATCTATATACCTGTTCCTGTACCAATACCAAGCTGTTTTGATGATTGTAGCTTTATAGTAAAGTTTGAAGTCTGGTATTGTGATACCACCTGCTTTGTTTTTTCTGCTGAGGATTGTTCTGGCTATTCTTGGACGTTTGTGTTTCCATATGAATTCCTGTGTTGTTTTTTCTAGGTCTGAGAAGAATGTTGTTGGTAATTTAATGGGTATTGCATTGAATTTGTAGATTGCCTTAGGTAAGATGGACATCTTCACAATGTTGATTCTTCCGATCCATGAGCATGGGATATATTTCCACTTGTTCGTGTCAGCTTTGATTTCTTTGAGCAGTGTTTTGTAATTTTCATTGTAAAGGTCTTTCATGTCTCTGGTTAGGAAGATGCCAAGGTATTTCATTTTTTTTGTGGCTATTGTGAATGGAATTGTGTTTTTTATTTGGGTTTCTGTTTGTTTATTATTGGTGTAGAGAAATGCGATTGTCTTTTGTACATTTATTTTGTATCCTGAGACTTTGCCAAAGGCCTTTATCATCATAAGGAGGCCTTTGAAAGATTCTCTTGGGTTTTCAAGGTACACCATCATATCATCTGCATAGAGAGATAACTTGACTTCCTCTTTTCCTATTTGAAATACTTCTGATTGCCTCCTCTTCTCTGATTGCTCTAGGCAGGACTTCCAATACTATGTATGAACATGAGGGGAGAGAGTGGGCATCCTTGTCTAGTTCCAGTTTTCAGGG
>NW_007086576.1:0-1787 GCF_000164805.1 Carlito syrichta
CAGTGGAGTGGAGTTGGTGGGGCAGCAGCAGAAAGGGATCCCTAACCACCACTCAGACAGCTCAGGAGATGTTCAGCTCCGCCCGCTAACAATACAATTCAATATCACGGAAAATGGAAGGCCACATGTAAAATCCGGCGCGTAAACTCCCCACTGATCCTTGCCCTGGTGACACCCTAAACCGTCAAGGGACATTCCACATCACCCTCCATTTCCGCCTCCTCCCCAAAAGCATGGGGCGCTGTCCACCCAGTGCAGGCTGGGCCTGCTGTTTCCCTCTGCACTGCCTTGGCTGAAGAGCACAGACACGGAGGCCTTTGTAACTTGTTGTGCACGAGTCCACGTGACCACTCAACCGCTCTGTACTGTACACTCACATTCACACACTTGCACACACACTCGAACTACTCTGGTATGCTGGACTCTCGGAACCCTGCTGAGGCTGGGCTACGTGGGATCCCAGTGCATTGTTGAAAGGGTACTCAGTCAGCCTCTTCTGATGCACAACCAATAATGGACATGTAACTTTACACAACCTTTGGCCACCTGCCAAACCTTAAACAATGCAAGACCAAAGAGCCATGACCATAGAAAAATGTAATGCCATACCCTAAGACTTATTATTTTGAATTGTTTGGAATCATTCTGAAGATAAAACACTACGTGTATGCAAATAGCTGACAGCTGATCCTACGTATTATTAATATTATAATTTCCAGGTTTGGAATTCATGAAAGTTAGACTGCTGCCCTTTTAACAAACTGCGAAAAAAATGGTGTTAAGACTTAAAAGTTTTTTCTTACATTTCCAGCTTCTTACATCTCTGGTGATTTTGGGGGTCAATAGATTTATTGTTAAACAATGAAAGAAATGTCACTGTGACCCACATTTTTATTATGTTGATTTGAGTTGAGTATCTGAAAACAAAAAGTTTACCCCTCCTGAATTAAAAAAAAGTTTACCCCTGCTAAGTTCCTTCCTGAATATAATAGTAATATGTCAATAATAATCTGTATTTTTTAAATGCATTGTGTCATTTGATCCTCAAAACAACAGACAAATGAATATCTTTCCCTCAACTGCAGAAATGAGACACTGAAGCTTAAAACCATGACAATGTGTTCAAGTTGTATTTCTAAATCTGTTTTAAGAATTCCGCTGGTCTATAGACCCTAATCTCATGTTGATATTTTGCCACTCTGCCTGCTTAAAATAAATATTCATGTCTAAGAAATGAACACTTACATCTAATGAAAAGGCAAAATAATATTCACAGCATAATTACTTGCTATTTCATTTACTATTTTATATCAACTGACACATTTTAACAGGTAAACTTTTGCACAATTATTAGGGGAAATAATAATTCGAACCAAATTGAAAAATTACCATAACTTCTCTTTCAATATGTGTGGTGAAAATAGACAACTGGGCTAACATTTATTCTTTTGAGTTGATGACAACTTCTGTATCTTTCCCCCTCAAATGAACGTTAAAACGGGAAAATTAAACTATTGACAAAAAGAGGCTGCCTTAGAAGTTACAAATTATATCAATCTAGATATTTCCTGATTAGATAAAATATGAGATCACATGAAACTTAGTACTTTAAAGATTATTAATATATACTGATGGACTACAGAGCTGTATTTAAATTCCATCAGGATGATGTTATTTATCCAAAAAATTCTGCAGGGCCGATATAGCAATTCATGAATCATTATTTTATGTTTAATATTTTATAAATCACTCGTTGCTCCCTGGTTTAACACTGAACTCTATCATCG
>NW_007086576.1:2821-4815 GCF_000164805.1 Carlito syrichta
AGAAAAGAAAAGTAGTCAAGTAGAACTGACCAGGAAGCCAAAAGTACTAGCTAGCTGTACTCTCTTTCAATGTTGCCGCTGCAATCAAGTGACACTGTCGTAATTTCCCCTAGCAGACACACACACAAACACACACACACACACACACAGCCGATAAACATGCTCTAGGAATTGCACACACGTGGCAGGAATGTACACACCAACATTGAGCCGAGAACAATGCCTACAGGTAGCAGCACAGGATCCACACCAAAAAAGACACATATCAGTGTGCACCCATCATGCACACGACGTGACACACAGAAGCGGGCACCCAGTCACACATGCATGCGCCCCTACCCCAAATCCCTATTGGACACGCTGTGCAAATTCACATAGAATGTTTGACTCAGAAATGCCGAACATACACAAAGACAGTGCACAGAGTTATTGAGAAAATTCGAGGGGTGGAGGAATGGGAAGTGTGCGGTAATTGCTACACCCAGGTCTCCTGAGCAGCAGAGACTGGAGGAAAGAGGCACCAAGCGCTTCACCCTGAAGACCCACTGCCAAGCCCACTGAGCACAGTCCTGGGAGAAGTTTCACGGAGATTCCTGGTGCGGTCTCACCAGGATAACTTATCCCATGATGAACTGAAGAGAAGATGTAAAGAGCCTGACCACTCCAGCTATCACTGACTCCAAATGACAAAAAGGCCTTTTGTCATTTCTTCACTGGGCAATAGGCCCAATTATCTAAAATCCTTGCTAGAATTCAGACACATACCAGAGCAGGGCACTTCAGGCCAACTCTGATGATCACTTTTGACAAATGTTCTGCTTGAGCATAATGTAGTTACTCCAATGCTTTTAGAAATGATTACACAAACAGTCAAACAATCTTTACTAAGTGAAACCCAAAACGCATTTCGATCCACCCCCTGACACACACACCCAGCCACACACACTCTCTGTGTGCAGTCGGGTTCCTTTTGGCCAATTTACAACAGAGAGTAAGTTGCTGAGTAAATATTTAATTCATGCAACCAAAACCCTGAAAGACCGTTCTCCAAATATAAAGTTTTCATTCCTGAGGCACAGTATATAGATATATCCTTTTTTAAAAAAATCCATTTACACCTGTCCTTTAAAGGAAGAATATGGAAAACAAAAGAATTATTCACATAGATGCTCGCATCAAAAGAAAGCCGCTAACAACCTTCTGCCACCCAGCAATAGTCCAGAACCATTATTTCCAAGATTAAATCGGAAGCTCCAAAGGTTTAAGAAAAGTATAAGTACCTGGGCTCGGTGGTTCAGCCTGGAATCACAGCATTGTGGGAGTCTGAGGTGAGCTGATTGCCTGAGCCCGCGGGTTCGAGACCCGCCTGGGCAACTTGGTGAGACCTCATCTCTACAATAAAATTTAAATAAATTAGTTGGGTGTAGTAGTGCGCGCCAGTAGTTCCAGCTACTTGAAAGACCGAGGCGGAAGGTTTGCAGGTGCCAAGCAGGTTGAGACTGCAGTGGTCGGGAGTGAACAGTGCTCTCCAGTCTGGGTGACAGAGCGAGATTCCAACTCAAAAAAAAAAAAAAAGAAAGAAAGAAAAGTAAAAGTAGTCAAGTAGTCACCAGGAAGTGAACAGTACTAGCTAGCTGTATTCTCTTTCAATCTTCCCGCTGCAATCAAGTGACACTGTCGCAAATTACACACACACACACACACACACACACACACACACAAACAGACCCGAAAAACATGCTACAGGAATTGCACACAAGTGGCAAGAATGTACACACCAACATTGATCTGAGAACAATGCCTACAGACAGCAGCACAGGATCCACACGAAAAAAGTCACATATCAGTGTGCACCCATCATCACATGACATGACATACAGATAGACAGACACCAATCCCAAATCCGTGTGAGACTTGCCGTGCAAACTCACATAGAATGTTTGACTCAGAAATGCCAAACATACAGAAAGACAGTGCACAGAGTTATTGATGAA
>NW_007086576.1:5718-7044 GCF_000164805.1 Carlito syrichta
ACTGGCCCGCTGTTTTAAAAGTTTGAGGACCTCTGACTTAGAGTAAAGTGCATACTGAATAATTAATATAATTTTTTAAAAATTCACATTTTTCGTTCTTTTCCTACAGCAGCATAAATCTTAAGTTTTTGGTATTAATGGGACATGGAAATTGATCAAGCTGAGAAATTGTGCTGAGTTAATGGCAACTAGATTTTATCTCAATTGTTTAATTACTCGGTTTTAGCAATAACTACCCGAAATGTTACTTAAAAAATAATTGAAAGATCATGTCTAGTTTCCATGAGAAATAAAGTTGTAATCAATTAGCATCATCTACCTTTCAATTGGCAGTGAAATACCATTGGGTCTTGTTGTCTTTTATCATAGTGATGCCTGGAAATGTCTTACTGAACACAAATTTACAGTAGTACTTAGCTGTATCTACATAGACTTGCTAAAAGTTGCCTTTGCTTCTTTATTTTTAATCAGGTCATATTTATAAGTCTGCCAACTTGCAGATGTAAGTAACTATTTACAAGTCAAGTTATCATTTATAAAATGCAGGGCCAGAATACATCTCTAAAGTTACTTGCATTTCAACAATATTATTATTCAATGATTTTAATTATAACTTGATTTAAAAACATAAAAGACCTTTTTATTATACTCAAAACCAATCAGCTAATGCATAATTATTGAATACTGTGATTAGGCAGTCTTCTACATACCCAGTGTATAGTAATGAATAAACAGACAAGATTTTTCTCTTAAGAAACTTGTATTTTGGTATATGTGTAGGGGTTAATGGAGTGACTGGGGGTGCATAAAGTACTAAACTTAAAAGTGAGATAACAAATAAACAAGTGTCATGTATTGTTATAATTATTTGACAGCAGGTGGGAGATGTTGACAATAGGAGTATAGAAAAAGCACAAGGAATATAAAGCCAATAATAAGACAAATAGTTATAAGTAGACTTTATTCAATGAATGTTTAAAAAGAAAAATAAAACATTTATGTAGTATATAAACAAAAATTGTCAAAACTTTAAGAAAAAAATGGCAAATGAAGAATAGTAGCTTTTATCCAATTATTACAATAATTGCTGGACCAAACAGTTTGAATAATGGTGAGAAAATAAATACTTGAAAACATAATTAAGGAGCTGAATTTACTTGATATATATAAAAACATGAACCCACCAATTAGATGCTACTAACTTTTCTCCTACTACACAGGGAATGTGCCCATTAATGCCAATATAATGGGCTACAAAGCAAATCTTAAGACATGCAAAGGATTGTAATCATACAAAGCTGGCTAGTACAAGTTACTCAGAAATTT
>NW_007086577.1:0-646 GCF_000164805.1 Carlito syrichta
ATACAGTTATTTCGTCAACCCCAAATGCCGCCTTATGTCCACATTTTGACCTTAAAAAAACAATAAATGAAAGCAATAAATGAAAGAGCAGAATATATACAGATGAAATGAAAATTACAGAGCATGTAAATGTAAATCTGATAGAGAAATTAATGATCATTATTCAATAAAGAATGGAGTATAATGAGAAAAACATAGGATACATGAAAGGCATAAATGACAAGATTTTTTTAACAGCCAGAATTATTTTTGGGGGGTTCCTCCACTAGATAAGTATCCTAGGAACCCATCAACATCAGTTAGCAATTAACATTGTTGCAAGAGGCTGTGTTCAGCTTCGGTGAATTTTTTTTTTTTTTTACTGTGTTTACCTGTTTCCTGATGGGTGACTTATGAGTACCCCTGCTCACACCACGTGGAGTGTTCATCATTTTATGACCATGAACCCCATTCCCCCACCCTCTCTATTCACCTAATCTTGGCCCCAGCGACTATTTTTTTCCTCAATGAACAAAAGTCCTCAAAGGGAAATGTTTTCCTGATGTGGAAACGGTGATACAGAAAACACAGAAGTACTTACAGGCAGCCCAATTATCAAACTTAAAAATGACTTCGAGCAGTGGACTACATGTCTTGACAGTTGTAT
>NW_007086578.1:0-603 GCF_000164805.1 Carlito syrichta
CGCCTGCGAGCACCGAGGCGCAACGCGGTTCCGCCTCCCGGGCCGCGGCATCCCACGGAGTGCTTCGGACTCCCGCGCTGCGGGACCCCAGAGTGTGGCTCGCGGCGACTGGGACGACCGCGGAGCTGGGCCCCCCGCTGGCCGCGGAGCTGGGCCCCCCGCTGGCGGCGGAGCTGGGCCCCACGCAGGCGGCGGAGCTGGGGCCCCCCTACCACGTCGAGGGAACGTGAGTCAGGCCGCTCTTGGACATGGACCCTTAACCGTGAGTTCACAGACTCTTCTTTTCTTGTATTTTCTTACCTGTGTTGTGGCTTTTGCTGGACGTGGAACTGCTGGATTATGCATGAGAGTATCCAGTTTTCTGAGAAGTGTGTGTGGAAGGACTGCCCTATTCCCACGGAATGTATGTGGCCATAAATGTGTCCACTGATTCCTCAGTGTTCGTTCTGTTCCATGGATCAATCGTTAGGGTTTTATACCATTGCCTCTGTGTTTGGTTTCCTGGACTTTGGTGAAAGCAGAAAGTGTGAAACCCTAAACTTTGCCCGTTTTGAGGACAGTTTGGGCTATTGCAGGTCTCATGCAATTCTATTGAAATACAAG
>NW_007086579.1:0-779 GCF_000164805.1 Carlito syrichta
AAGATAATACAAAAAATCAATGAAACAAAACGCTGGTTCTTCGAAAGGGTAAACAAGATTGATGGTCCCCTAGCTAGACTGACCAAGAAAAAACGAGAAAAAAACCAAATAAGCATAATCAGAAACACAAAAGATGAAGTCACATCTGACCCTGAAGAAATACAAAAGATCATTAGAGACTACTACGTACACTTGTATGGAAACAAACTTGAAAACCAGAAGGAAATGGAAGACTTTCTGACATCACACAACCTACCTAGGTTGGAACAAGAAGAAATTGAGACCCTAAATAAACCAATAACAATCAAGGAAATCGACCACGTAATAAGAAAACTTCCTACAAAAAAAAGCCCTGGTCCAGATGGCTTTCCAGCAGAATTCTACAAGACATTTAAGGAGGAGCTGATACCAATCCTACTGAAGGTATTCCAGGCGATTGAAAAAGATGGAACTCTCCCCAAATCATTTTACGAAGCCAACATCACATTGATACCCAAACCAGGTAAAGATCCAACAAAGAAAGAGAACTACAGGCCAATATCTTTGATGAACATAGATGCTAAAATTCTCAACAAGATCCTAGCAAACCGGATTCAGCAATACATCTCAAAAATCATCCATCATGACCAAGTAGGCTTCATTCCTGGCATGCAAAGCTGGTTCAATATTCATAAAACCATAAATGTAATTAAATACATCAACAGATGTCAAAACAAAAACCACATGATCATATCACTAGATGCATAAAAAAGCTTTTGAAAAATCCAGCACCCCTTCTT
>NW_007086580.1:0-852 GCF_000164805.1 Carlito syrichta
ACATAATTTTACAAAAAGTGAAAAGTGTTTTCAAAACATGGGAGGAGGAAGACAGGTCAGAAAGAAGAAGATGAAGCATATATCTACGATGTTTTGATATCCCTTAGCTTAGATTCCCCCCATCTCCACAATTGTACAGGGTAGATTGAGATAACTGCTGTTACCTGGCACAGAGTACAACAATTCTTATGGATATTACTGCATGTTTTTTCATCTGAATATAATTTACACTTGGAAATTTGAATTTCATATTTTGGTTGTCGAAGAGTTTGGTTGTCCACCATTTAAGGCAAAGAACCATTCATCATTAATAAGTAGCAGGTTTCAGTAAAATGTTTTGAAGGCCATAGTTCCACTCCAGCAAACAACCGTTCACATTTTTCTGTACCGTGGGCTCTGGGCTGAGTTGGAGTCTCACTCTGTGATCCGCACCGGAATGCAGTGGCCTCTCCCGGCCACCGCAACCTCGACCTGCTGGGCTCCATTGCTCCTTCCGCTTCAGCTTTCCGAGGAGCTGGCATTACAGGCATGTGCGACCACGCCAGGCTGATTTTTTGATTTATTGTAGAGATGAGGACTCCCCAAGTTGCCCAGGTTTGTCTCGAACCCGCGGGCTTAAGTTGTCCTCTCCCCGCAGCCTCCTCAATCGCAGGATTACAGGCTGAGTCAGGGAACCTGGCTATTTTCTGTTATGGTTTGGAGATGGAGTCTCACTCTGTCGCCCACACTGGAGTGCAGTGGCCGCTCCCGGACACCGCAGCCTCGACCCGCTGGGCTCCGCCGATCCTTCAACTTTAGCCTTCTAAGTAGCTCTAAATATCGGAGCGTGCTACCACGCCCCGGCTAATTTTT
>NW_007086581.1:0-1080 GCF_000164805.1 Carlito syrichta
GCAAGCAGGGTTTTGACAGATTCTCCTGGATTTTCAAGGTATTGGATATATCAGGAAAGAGGGATAACTTGGCTTTCTCTTTTCCTATTTGGATACCCCTGATTTCCTTCTCTTTTCTAATTGCCTGAGCTAGGACTTCCAACACAATATTAAACAAGAGGGATGAGAGTGGACAACCTTGTCTTGTTCATTCCTACTTAACAACAACAAGCAGACAGAGACCCAAATAAAAAGCACAATCCCATTCACAATATCCACCGAAAAAATGGAATACCTAGACATCTTCCTAACCAGAGAAGTGAAAGACCTTTACAATGAGAATTACAAAACATCGCTCAAAGAAATCCAAGAAGACACCAACAAATGGAAAAATATTCCATGCTCATGGATAGGAAGAATCAACACTTTAAGATGTCCATCCTACAAAAGGCAATCTACAGATTCAATGCAATACCCATTAAGTTACCAACATCATTTTTTCTCAGACCTGGAAATGACAATGCAGAAATTTATATGAAAACATAAATGACCACAAATAGCCAAAACAATCCTTAGCAAAAGAAACAAAGCAGGAGGTATCACGCTTCCTGACTTCAAACTTTACTATAAGCCTACAGTAATCAAAACAGCCTGGTATTGGTACAAGAACAGGCACATAGACCAATGGAACAAGATAGAGATTCTGGAAGCAAAGCCTCAATTCCTCAACCAACTCATCTGTGACAAAGCCTCCAATAACAACCATTGGGGAGAGGAGAACCTATTCAGTAAATGGTGTTGGGAAAACTAAACACATGCAGAAGATTGAAACAGGACCCCTTCCTATCGCCACACGCAAAAATTTACTCCAAATGGATCAAAGACCTAAACGTAAAACCTCAAACTTTAAGAATGCTATAAAATGCAGGAATCACTCTTATGGAATTTGGAACTGGCAACAGAATCCTGACCAAAAGCTGAAGTGCCCAGATCATAAGATAAGATAGACAAATGGGGCCTCATTAAACTGATAAGCTTCTGCAAAGCCAAAGAAACCATCAAGAGAGCAGGGAGACAGCCCACAGAATGGGAAAAAATATG
>NW_007086582.1:0-570 GCF_000164805.1 Carlito syrichta
AAAAAAAAAAACTGCTAGAAAAACATGGCAAAGCTAGGCAATGTTGCAATGGCTACTCATTGCATACATTGACTCCATTTGCATTCCTTTCAACATGAAAGCTAGGTAACAGCTACAGTCCCATGGAATCCAGGTAGGAGCTGAAATGTTGGGACCTGCCAAGCTCCCCACAGTTGTGGTCCTCACGTTCCCAACTCACTACCTGAGAACTTCTCAGCTTCTATCCAGCATACCGGGCAGTAGAAAAGATGCTGCATGCCTCTCCTGAGGCAGTTCGGCTCCCCAGTTCCTCAGGAGCCCCCACCGGCCAACCATCCTTCGCCATGGGAGCTGTGCCTTGGGCCCTGCTCTCGCTGGCGTTGGGCCGGTGTTCTCGGAAAGTTTTAGTTTATCAGGTATGCAGCAACATCTGAAAAGTCACCCTGTCGGTCGAGGTGTCCTGGGCCTGGGGGTCTGAGAACAGCACCTCTGCTTCCCAGGCTGGACCCCAGTTTCTGCCTGCTCCTCCTCCTCCTCCTCCTCCTCCTCCTCCTCCTCCTCCTCCTCCGCCTCTTCTTCCTTCCCTCTGGG
>NW_007086583.1:0-690 GCF_000164805.1 Carlito syrichta
GTTTGAGATACACCCAGGCATCTTGGCGAGAACTCCCCTCTGTAATAAATCAAAAATTAGACGGGCATGGTAGGACGGGCCCGTAGTTCCAGTTACTTGGAAGGCGGAGGCAGAAAGAACGCTGGACCCAAAAGGTCAAGGCTGTGATGGCTGAGAGCATACCACTGAATCCAATCTGGGTGACGGAGTGAGAATCCAACTCAAAAAATAAAAAAAAAGAAGAAGAATCATTTATGTTGTAATGAGCCTTATTAGTTCCTTTTTTCCTTAACTGCTGAATACTATTTTATCATGTGATACAGGTTGGATTCAGTGACTTATGCCTACAACTCCAATATTATGGGAGTCTTATCTAGGAGAATTGTTTGAGGCCAAAAGTTTGAGACCAGCCTGATAAGCATAGCAAGATCCCATGCCTAAAACACACTGGCACCTTTAGCTGTTCAGGAAGATGAGAATGGAGGATCATTGAGCCCAAGAATCGAGAATGAAACCACGTCTGCAAGCCAGCCTGGGCAACAAAATGAGACCCTGTCTATAAAACACAAAATATGCTGATCCACAGGAGATAAACCTTGAATTAGAAAACTTGAATCTCTTGTAATGGACAGTAAGCCCATCTGCTCTGACCTAGAGTGAGACATTTTTAAAAATTAACCAGACATTCAGGATTTCTGCATTTTGCTCTGG
>NW_007086584.1:0-996 GCF_000164805.1 Carlito syrichta
CGGGGTTGTTGATTAAAAAGAAGAAAAGAGAAGAAAGAGAAAATGGTGCTTAGTTTCTGCATCCCAGGATTCGCAAGGATCCAAGCCCAGATGCTGTGGCACCAACCACTGCACCAGGAGAGACCTGGCTGCTTAGCACCCTAGCCCTCATTCAGTCAGCCTCTCACACACCCACTCGCTCACCAGCACACACACAACATTTTCCATATACTCACTCACTCACACGGGGACTCGCATAGTCTGATTGGCTCAGCCACCATCTTCCCTGTCTCTCCAAGTTTCTCTTTTTTAACAAATTCTTTGGTAGTGGACGATCTCTGATGTCAGAACTTGATTATTTTCCTGGTGAACAGTTTTTAGGCCTGTAGAGTTACACCTGAAATAAATTTCACCACAGAAAAGCTAATTTATAATGGCATTGAATTCAACACTTAATGAAGTAATAGTTATAAAACTTCACTGACATTTGTTGGAAAACTATACCACAGTCCATAAGCATTTTGCAGGACTCTACATATGTGTTTCAAATGCTGGAGAGGATACAAAGATGCATTCTCAAAGAATATAAAGTTCAGTCGAGGGATGAGATAAAGTGGAGGATGACTGAGCAGACACCATCTGTCTCCTGCTTCAGGAGGAGATCAGGGGACAACATTCTAAGAGAGTGACCTGCATGAACAAAGATGTGTGTCAGGCAAGATGATAGTTTAAGAAGTGGTGAAAGATGAGTCTAGAAATATCAGAAGACTTGAGGGAGCAAGAACTGTGATACAAGTGAAACTTAAATTGTGATCAGATAGGAGAGGGATTTGGAAATCATTTTCAGGAAGTGAATTTTAGGATGGGCCTGGTAGAATAGGTGATAGGTAGGAGATGGGGAATTGGAGGCATACTCCTGCCCCCACCCTAAGCACAAAGAAGCACAATACAAAATGATTATAACATATATATTTATACAGTGATAGAAGGTACACCAGTGTGTGTCTGTGAATGTTT
>NW_007086585.1:0-1473 GCF_000164805.1 Carlito syrichta
TGGCCACTCCTGGCCACTGCAGCCTCGACCTGCTGGGCTCCGGCGATCCTTCCACCTCAGCCTTCCGAGTAGCCAGAATTACAGGTGTGTGCTACCACGCCCAGCTGATTTTTTGATTTACTGTAGAGATGAGGTCTGGCTGCCCAGGCGGGTCTCGAACCCGTGGGCTCAGGCAATCCACTCACCTCAGCCTCCCAAAGGCGCGGGATTACAGGCTGAGCCACCGAGCCCGGCTCATTGCTATTTCCTAATGTTATATTTCTGTGCGATCTACAAACTCCAATTTTGTATCACATTGGAGATTTGTTATCAGAAGATAACGCTTCAGTAACAGTGTCCTGCTTCCCTTTCTGGTCATGTCCCTTCCTCAGAAGTTGCTCCATGACACCTTGGTGACTGACTGTCAGTCTGGTATGGCTCCAGGTTCTTCCATACCTGGACACAGCTCTCAAGAGCAGCCTTCACTGGATCAGGCTTAGCTTTTTGATCTCACACCCTCTTCTGTGTACTGGTGTCAAAGAGCTCAATGGAGCTCATTATGGCACAAGAACAAAGGATACAACATATTCACGTCCAAGTGTCTCTATTATTATTCTATGCTATTCTGCAATAGAACTTCAGTCGATGTTTGAACTCCTATGTAGGTTAATTAATCAGGACAGAGCTTCGAATTACTTGACAATGCGGACTTCGATGCACTGTGGTTGAAGAAATAGGGAGGAGCAGCAAGAAAGAAAATGGGAAAGTTTGACAGGATTGGCCTTCTTTTAAATTATGGGAAATAACACGGAAGATATATTTGAAAGCATTAGAACACTTCACTGAGAATAAAAGACTTCTTTACTTATTTTCAGTAAGCAAACTTTGGATTTTCCCACTGATTTCCATCCAGTGGTGTCATTAGTCTTTACTTCACTCAGTGTCTTGTGATCATAGGATGACCTTGTGTCATTGTTCCGTGTATCATCATGCACAGCATTTCTCCTTTATGTTGATCATTCTTGTTATGAAAAGAGAATCTGTTGTTTTAAGATGACTATGATAGAAATGCATATGAAGTGGACTCATGGCTGACCCTAAAGCATAGTAGAAGAGACTTGGGAAATTTAGCCAACACACGTGTCTACTCTCATGAAGCACACACATTATCAGAAGGCTGGTGCTACACTGACTTCATAACTGAAATTTCACACCAACCTATCTCTTAGGATTTGAGTTGAGTGGCTCATTGACAAGCCCATGTGGCTTTTCCTGCCTGTGTGCTGTTTGGTACTCTGAGAATTTCCAAAAAATTAGATGAAGCCAAAAAGACAAAGAGACCGATTACCTCTTGATAGAGTGTATTGCCAAGGCTTGCAATCGCCCTCCCCTCCCCAAAAAATAAAAAAATGACTTGTCTCCTCTTCACTCATCAGTCATGGTCTTGGAGAAAAAGATTCAGGATTACACACCCTTTCGGGCAGACTGGCCTTT
>NW_007086586.1:0-1059 GCF_000164805.1 Carlito syrichta
CTTTATTTCGTGCTCAAGTCAAACTTGTTATTAATCATAATTTTTCTTATGAAGGACATTCCAACTCCCTCCCTATTTGTTTTTATAATGATTCTGCTTTTACTAATTACCAGACTTCTTGCTTAATGTCTACCTTTAAGTATCTGAGTACAGAAAGCCCTTATCAGGACAATATCAAGGACGGTTGGCAACTGAAGATGTTAATGCCTGGAGGAACCACCCCGAGCTGTGCGACTAGAGCTTCATCGCCTCTCAGTATATCTGCTTGCCCCTTCAATGATACAGAAAAGGACTGGTCACTCATACGGCGAGATGCTGGCTTCCTGAAATGGAGAGACTGTGCTTATAACTCTAAGGTGGACTATCCTGTACCCGGTGAAAAATTATATATTAGTGACTGGGGTTTTAATGGCTCTACACTTGCCACAACTAGAAGGCACCCATATGAATAGGCTACATCTATGTTTCAAAGTTCTCTATCCTCTAATCATTCATTACAGACACAGCTTTATTGATTGTTTGCAGCAACAGGTCCTGTAACACTTTATTGTCCTCATTCCCACTTTACAACCTTTTTACAGGCTTGTGTTGATTCCCCATATGTTTTGTTAATTGCTAATGCTCATTCTATTTACTCGGTAATATATAATTTTGGTCATTTTGAAATTAATTGTGAAAATTATACTTTGTCTAATTGTATTATTGGTAACCCATATCAAGTATTTCTGTTAAAGCATCCTTCTTACGTTTTTGTGCCTGTTCAGCTACTGGAACCATGGTATTCTTCTCCAGGTACTTATATTTTAGAACAAGCCACAGCAATGTTAAATAGGCTTTGTAGGTTTGTTGCAGCTTTAATCTTGGAAATTTCTGCTTTAATAGCTATCATAGGATCTGTAGCAGCGTCTGCCACTGCTTTGGTTCAAGAAGTGCATACAGCTGATCATGTTAATAATTTGTCTCAGAATGTTAGCTTAGCTTTATTTACTCAAGAACAGATAGATAAAGGTATTATTGATAGGTTAAATGCTTTAGAATCAGCACTAGTATATATAGGAA
>NW_007086586.1:1302-5989 GCF_000164805.1 Carlito syrichta
AAAAAAAAAAAAAAAAAAAAAAAAAAAAAAAAGGCATGAACAGACACTTCTCAAAGACATATAAATGACCAACAAACATGAAGCATGATCAGCTTCACTAATCATAAAAGACATGCAAACCAAAACCAAAATGAGATATCATCTCACATCAGTCAGGAAAACTATTATTAAAAAGTCAAAAAACAACCGATGTTGGTGAGGCTGTGAAGAAAACGGAATGCTCACACACTGTTGGTGGGAATGTAAGCTAGTTAAAAACCTGTGGAAAGTGGTTTGGAGAGGTCTCAAATAACTTGAAATAGAACTACCATTCAACCCTACTATTCCACTTCTGGGAATATACCCAAGGGAGCATAAATCATTTTATCCAAGGGAGCATAAATCAGCACACATAGGTTTATTGCAGCACCATCCACAGTAGTAGCAAAAACATGGAACTAATTCAGATGCCCACTGATTGTTGGGAGCCAACATCTATAGCTACATGGCTGAGGCCTGTAAAGGCCCATCTGGAAGATCGCCTCTGACATAGGATATCATTTATACCTATAAATATTGGGCGTGTGAATTAGTGACCAGTGTGCATACATGACAGTAAAACTTATAAGTAAATATCAATACGCCTGATGGAGAGTGCACAGCAGAATAATAATTCTCTGTCTTTCTAAGTTTTACTTCTTTCTAGATATTTTTTAACTTCTATTTCCTGGTAGACTGGGTAGTCAGCTCTTGTTCCCAAAAGCAGTTTCCCCTAGGGCTAAGATTAGAAACTAAATTACTATAATGGTTTTGTCACCCTGCCCGGGGGCAGAACATTTTCTTTTGTTTCGTTAATTACTGAAACTCTGTCTGCTTCAGCCCATGGCCGCCATCATGGCGGCCATGCATTTCCTTGTTCAAGAGTGTGACAGCTACTATTTGATTTTTAGAGTAGACTTGTTAGGATAAAATATATACATATACACTCATAGTTGTGTAAATTTATGCTTGCTGTTTTGTTTCCTTTTGCTACATTATTCAAATATAATAGTTACTATAAGATTTATAAAAGAATTAATGATGAGGTATTAGCTTAATATAGGATATAGCATAGTATTAAAGCCCAATCACTAGATCATATAAGAATTAAAGTTTAGACATATGAAACTCATATGAATTATAGTAAAGTTTGGTAGTTTAAGAATAAGTTTTAACTGAGTTATAAGGCATTACATTAAATCATAATAAGTTAATAGTATAACTAACAGTTAAGTCATTTAAGTAAGCTTATAGATTATAGCATAGTGTTAAGTTGATAATATTAATCGTTAAAATATTAGGAGTCAATGAACTTGGATTGAACCTAGAGTTAACTTAGAAAGTTTTTTGTATTGATCAGGGTTTAGAACAAAGAGTATAATATGAATGATTTATTGAACATTATGGAAAACACTTTGAACAATCTGTATTGAAATTGTGCACCTGTGACCTTAATGTGGGTTTTGTGAAGCGCAACAGGCGTCATGGAATTCGAATTGTTTGCTTGGAACTTGCAGATCTCGTGGTGGTCTTGTGATGCATAGTTTGTAAAGCACGGAACTTGTACGCCCCCAGCAAGTGATTATCACACTGCTGGAAGGTATAGAAAATGGTATATAAGTTGGAAGGAGTCTGAATAAAATTTGGCTTCAGTCCTGATCAGACTGTTCCCAGAAGAACTGCCTCCGAGTGGTCTCTTCTCACCGTCCAGATTCTCCGGTACGGGTCCTAACCCTTCCCTCCAAGGTCAGAGCGGGTCTCTGACAGTGAGATAATATTATAAATTCATTGGAATGGCTTAAACAAAACAAAACAAACAACAAGAAAGCAATCTGAATGCTGAGTAGTAAGGACACTGAGCAATTGAAACCTTCTTTCTTTTCTGTTGGGAACTCAAAATGATACTGTAACTTGGAAAAGTTTGGCAGTTTCTTATGCAGTTACATAAGCAATTACCATAGATCCAACAATCTCACTTCCAGGTATTTGTCCAAGTGTAATGAAAACTCATGTCCATACAAAAAATCTATATATGAATATTTATAGCAACTTTATTTTTAATCATTCCAGAGTAGAAACAACCAAAATTGCTTCAACTGGTAAATATATAAGCAAAGAGTGGTAGCTCCATATGATGAAGTGATACTCAGTAAAAAAAGAAAATAATTATACACACACCAACATGGATACCTCTCAAACAACTTACTAAAAGGGAAAAAAAATCAGATTCAAAAGGCAATGTGCTCTATGATAGCATTTATGCAACAATTTAAAAGGATAAAACTAGAAAGCTAGGGAGCTTATCTGTAGGTGTCAGACACAATTGACCACTGACTGTAGGGGCTAAGGGAAAGCTAGGTTAAAAAAAAACCTGACATAATAATTATGACAAAAGGTTCTATTTATTCTCACAACCTTCACAAATTATATTTTCTTTTGGCACCCTAAATTTTTCCTTTATTATACTTATTGTAGTCATACTGAATTTCTTTAATTTTTGCAAATATGTTGTGCTTTTTCACATTACAACTTTCACATAAGTGGTTAGTTCTCTACTAGAATGTGACTTCTTTTCTCCCCTGATCATGTTAGCTTTCCTGCTAAATATTTTTTTTGTAGCTAACCTTCTCTTCTTAAACAATCCTTATACTTTTAATGATTTGTTAAATGACTAGAATTTCTGTTACAGTTTTTACTTTATGAGGAGAATCTCTATCATTTAGAGCAGAGCACACCATAGTATTTGTTGGCAAATCTTTGTTGAGCGAAATAATAAAGGAATAAATGCATGTAAAAGAATAGCCTACTAATTATTGTGAATGTTGAAGAAGCAGAAATATGCCAGAGAAGGAGAATGAGATAAGATCTGAGAAGAAAATTATGACCAAAGGCAAAGGCATAAGAGAATATGTTTGGAAAAGAGTTACTAACAAAAATCACCTAGAAGGTTTTAATTAGAAAAATGGGGGTATATATGCATGAAATTTAGATTAAGGGAATGTCTCTGACCTTGAATGCTATGGTAAATCATTTAAGTTTGTCACTGAGTTTGAAAATAAATGACAGGCCACCTCATGCTTTTGAACTAGGAAGGGGCATAATCCAAGTTTCAAATTAGGGAAAAATATTGTAAAATTAATTAGATCTGTGAAAATGTCAAAGCTGTGTTATTATCATTGCATCTTTCACGTCTACTTCATTACCCAGGTTATATCCAAGTTATAGAGGGTAGGAACAGGTAATGGTATTAGTCACTAATTAATGTTGCTATTTTTGCTAATTATAATTAACATTCAATGAGCACTTAAGTGCCTCATATTATTTTTGAACTTGTATTTGCATTTAAAAAGTACACTTTAAAAATAATCACATGATGTGAAATGTATTATTTTTCTCATATTTCAGATGAGGAAACTGAAGCTCTGAGAGCTTATATAACTTTTCCAAAGTATGTAGGAGATGTAATTTGTTGAGATTTTGTTGGGAAATTCAAATTAATAAGTATAGACTATTGTTATACAATAGGTGCAGGGTAAGCCTTATCCTGGGAATGAGCAGTTCAACGTTCCATGCTTCAAGAATGACTGACACTTTCTAATTTACCTAAGATCCCATTAGTTTGTTTGAGAATGCTTAGTATATTGATAGTATGAGCTTATTTATATTTTCATTTTTACCTTAATTTTCCCCTTGACTATTTTCTGGGCATATAGTAAGGAGTACCAAGCACAGTTTGTACTTATTTCTAATAATCCAAAATTAGTCATGTGTCTAAGCATTGCACCATCATGATTGAACATCAATCACTAATCATATGCTTATCTCTAATTTGTTATGTTTCATAATCAAGGCATTATATCCACTTGCTGGCATAATATCATGCTAAAGAACCTAAACAGTTTAATAAATACTAGGTGAAATGAAAATGAATCATATTTATGTAAAGTAGAACTTCTCAGAAATGAGAAGAGTTTAGAAATACCAAAAAAATGCTGTAGAATATGGATTTTGGACTATTGGTGACTGTTGCAGAACACTTTCAAGAGATCAGTGAGGGTGTAAATAAAACTGTAATAAATTGAGAAATAGAGACGGTAATAAAGCATGATATGATACAGAGAAATAACTGAAAAAACAAAATGATAGAAGTTTGTTGTTGTAGTTGTGGGTTCTGCTGATGTTGTTTTCAAGTCTTAAGAGACAAAATTATATTTGAAGAACAAGAAAAAAGTACTACTTGAAGGGAGACTAAAGGAGTAGGTAGTTAAGCAAACAGGCAGATAATTGGTGAAAAAAGCTAGAAAATATTAAGAAAAATGTGATTATGAACATACAAGGAGAGGAGGCCAAGCTTCTAAAAGAATAATGAAAGCAAACTTTTATTTACTAATTATTATATGTTAAGTATTATGCTAAGTGTTCATTAACTCCTATTTTACATATGTTCATATTATCTCCTTTTATTTTCACAGCATCCTTATGAGTTAATGTGTCAGTTGAGGATCTTTGGCAAGCAGACACAGTGATGGAGTTAGCAGTGCAAAAGGTTTATTAAAAGAAGATAAAGCCTTTAAAATAAAGGAAGAAATGTAGGATTGAGCAGGGAAAGCTTTCAGAGTATAATACTGATTGTAATACAGAAATGAGACCTATGAACAAAACTGATGAA
>NW_007086587.1:0-551 GCF_000164805.1 Carlito syrichta
CCCTTGTTGATGAGGTGTGACCCTCCCTCCCCTAGCAGTTTCCCTCGACTGCCAATACCCCCCCCCACCCCTGCTTCCCTGAGGGCTTCAGCACAGGGAATTTTTTTTTTTTTTTGCTTGGTTTTGTTTTTTAATTATCAAATAACATGACACATGTATCTATGACTCTCTCCTGACCTTGGGTCTGCTTCCTGGTTAGAAGGCTTTTTTACTTTTCCCCTTACTCACGTTTTGTGAGTGTGCAATTTTTACTATCAGCAAATCATAATACAGATGTTTCTTAAAAATCTGTGACAACTGCTTAGAGCACAGGGAATTTTTAAGGCAGGGGAAACTATAATAATTCTGTAGGTTGCTGTAATGATGGATATATGTCATTATACATTTGTCAAGACTCATAGAAAATATAACATAGAGTGAACCCTAAGGTAAGCTATAAACTTTAGTTAATATTAATGTGTTGATATTGGTTTATTTGTTGCAACAAATGTACCACACTAACACAAGACGTTAATATTAGGAGAAATTGATGGGGGGGGGGAAGAGTATAT
>NW_007086588.1:0-387 GCF_000164805.1 Carlito syrichta
TCAACTGAGTTACCTAGAGTGAAACCCATGTCCTTGACCTGATTAGTCCAGTATGATAAGCAGCTGAAATAAGTGTAAGTGCCATGGCAGTCACATAACAGTAACAATTCAAACAGAATCCAGTACTTCTAGACATTGTTATGTCACCTGGAGGGTCTGTCCCAATGATGGATTTATGTACCTGGCTAGTAATTCATGAGCTTTTGACTGTGAGATTAAAATAGAATATACGGCCGGGCTTGGAGATCCACACGCACTCCCTACTGTTAAACAGGCTGTGCTCTGAACTGTGACTGAGCCAGGGCAAGGGAAACTGACCCCAACTGCTAGCTAATTTACCATCTTGAAAAGAATGCTAGAAATCAGACCTGAAAGGACATTGGACTT
>NW_007086589.1:0-897 GCF_000164805.1 Carlito syrichta
TCATCTATACAATAAATTAAAAAGTTAGCCGGGCGTGGTAGGGCGCCCCTGTAGTTCCAGCTACTTGGAATGCTGAGGCGGGAGGATGGCCGGAGCCCAGCAGATCAAGACCGCGGTGTCTGGGAGCGTGCCACTGCACTTCAGTCTGGGTGACAGAGTGAGACTCCAACTCAAAAAAAAAAAATAGTGAAAGCTGAAAACAAAAAAGTAGAGTCATTAGAAGATTAAGAAGAAATGCAATATCTGTGTTTCTGCATTGATTTTTCTTTTTCCTGCTAACAGTCTGTCTATTCCTATTTAGTTACTGGATCTTGGTTTCTGACTGCACATTAGCAAAAATTAACAAGCCAGGCATATAAAAATTGGAGAAAGGATGAGAATAAAATCACATTTTTGTTTGCATTGAATTTTGTCTTTATTTTTATTCTCATTCTTTCATAAAGATCCTGGAGGATCAAGACTAAATCTGTTTTCTTCTTTACACAAGGTAGCACCCCAGGATTGAGCATGAATAAACGTCAACTTTTAGCACCACCGACCTTCCAAGCTGAACAGGTATGGAAAAATTAACTCAAGGCCAGGAAAAATATGTTAAAAATAGGGAGGGGAGGAAAACATTTTCTGAAGCTCTATATTTGTTTCATTTGGGCTCCAGGGGAGGAGACATGCCATCAAATGAATAAACAAAATGGCAGCAAAATGATTGTGACACCCAGGGAATCGTATATGAAATAAAAAGTTATCTGATGCTGACTTTAACTCAGTATTCAGAAAAACAAGTGAGGATTCACTCAAGGGAGGTGAAAAGTTGGATATACTCTATGGGTCAAGAACTTCTTGGGGGAAGAAAACTTGGTATTTATACCGTGAATACAAATATTTACTTGTATTCACAAA
>NW_007086590.1:0-1706 GCF_000164805.1 Carlito syrichta
GCAGTGTTTATCTTCTAATTGGGACTTGAGAACATCCCCCAGTCAGTGACACCTTGGGCTACAGAGCAGTGGCCATTCCTGGCAACCTGACAGGCACCTCCAGGAGATGTGCAGGCCCATCCATGGGTTCCTTTGCAGGGGATGCACTAAATCACTCCTATCCTGGCCATGGAGAGGCTCCCAGGTTTTACCTTTAGAAGGATTCTGACATTTCCAAACGGCCCCACTGGCCAGGACTATAGATGGCAACATCTCAGCAAACAGTTGTGCATAGTGCCCCATTGTCGGTGACCAGCACTGACCAAGGGTGGGTTAGGACCCGCACCAGAGAATCTGGACAGCGAGAAGACCACTCGGAGGCAGTTCTTCTGGGAACAGTCTGATCAGGACTGGAGCCGATTTTATTCAAACATTTTCCAACTTATATACCATTTTCTATACCCTCCAGCAATGTGATAATCACTCACCGGGGGCGTACAAGTTTCGTGCTTTACAAACTATGCATCACAAGACCACCACGAGATCTGCAATTTCCAAGCAAACAATTCAAATTCCGTGATGCCTGCCATGCTTACATTAAGGTCACAGGTGCACAATTTCAATACAAATCGTTCAATGTGTTTTCCATAATGTTCAATGAATCATTCATATTATACTCTTTGCTCTATACCCTGATTAATACAAAAAACTTTCCTGAGTTAACTCTAGGTTCAATCCAAGTTCACTGATTCCCAATATTGTTAACAATTAATATTATCAACTTAACACTATACTATAATCTATAAGTTTAGTTAAATGACTTAACTGTCAGTTATACTATTAACCTATTACAATTTAACATAATGCCTTATAACTCAGTTAAAACTTATTCTTAAACTACAAAACTTTACTATAATTCACATGTTTCATATGTCTAAACTTTAATTTTTATATGATCTAGTTATTGGACTTTAATACTATGCTATATCCTATTAAGCTAATACCTTATCGTTAATTCCTTTATAAATCGTATAATAACTATTACACTTGAATAATGTAGCAAAAGGAAACAAAACAGCAAGCATAGATTTACGCAACTATGAGTGTATATGTATATATTTTATCCTAACAAATCTACTCTAAAAATCAAATAGTAGCTGTCACACTCTTGAACAAGGAAATGCAGGTTTGCCAAGATGGCGGCCATGGGCTGAAGCAGACAGAGTTTCGGTAATTAACGAAACAAAAGAAAACGTTCTACCTGGCTAGGGGCAGGGCAACAAAACTATCATGGTAATTTAGCTTCTAATCTTAGCCCTAGGGGAAACAGCTTTCGGGAACAAGAGCTGACTACCCAGTCTACCAGGAAATAGAAGTTAAAAAATATCTAGAAAGAAGTAAAACTTAGAAAGACAGAGAGAAATAATTCTGCTATGCACTTTCCATCAGGTGTATTGAGATTTACTTATAAGTTTTACTGCCATGTATGCACACTGGTCACCAATCACACGCCAATATCATAGGCATAACTGATATCCCACGTCAGAGGCGATCCTCCAGATGGGCCCCCACAGGCCTCAGCCATGTAGCTATAGATGTTGGCTCCCAACACCCCATGGCATCACTGACCAGTTGGCAGCTCCAGACTCCAGGAATCTGCCTGTGTGTCTGCCTGCTGGTGACCTCCCAACATGGTGGGACAGAAGGACCTGTCTAAAGAGGAATCC
>NW_007086591.1:0-384 GCF_000164805.1 Carlito syrichta
CCAGGATGAAGCCTACTTGGTCATGATGGATGATTTTTGAGATGTGTTGTTGAATCTGGTTCGCTAGGATCTTGTTGAGAATTTTAGCATCTATGTTCATCAAAGATATTGGCCTGTAGTTCTCTTTCTTTGTTGGGTCTTTACCTGGTTTGGGTATCAATGTGATGTTAGCTTCGTTAAATGATTTGGGGAGAGTTCCATCTTTCTCAATTGCCTGGAATACCTTCAGTAGGATTGGTATCAGCTCCTCCTTAAATGTCTTGTAGAATTCTGCTGGAAAGTCATCTGGTCCAGGGCTTTTTTTTGTAGGTAGTTTTCTTATTATGTAGTCAATTTCCTTGATTGTTATTGGTCTATTTAGGGTCTCAATTTCTTCTTGTTTTC
>NW_007086592.1:0-720 GCF_000164805.1 Carlito syrichta
AGACGAGGTTTCACCAAGTTGCACAGGCTGGTCTCAAACCCCTGAGCTCAGGCAATCCTCTCACCTCCACTTCCCAAAGTGCTGGGATTACAGGCGTGAGCCACCCTGCCTGGCTTGTACCTGAGAGTTCTTTAAGGAATCTAACTCACTACACGCTTTGGTGAAACTATGGTACCTCTAGCCTTTTCTTGACTTTAGAAAATCCCTGATCCCTCCCCATTCATGGTACCCATGGTCTGTGGTAGTTGGGTCCACTCATACATTATCACCCACTCTGTGGTGAAGCTGAGATTTGGTGTACACACCAAGTGTAAATTCATTCTTAAAATGTCATTGCAAAAAGGCAAAGGGAAAGCATTCTCTTTTATTGTTAGGGGGTCCTTAAGCATCCTTTGAGGGGTAAAGCAGTCTTCGAAAAAACAAATTTTATAGATAAAGAAACAGAGAATAAAAACCTTGCCTAATTTGGTAGTTGTGCCCCTAAGCACCTTGCCTCCATTTAAGTGTTGAGGAAATAGCTGGAATTCAATTAGCAGGATGGAAAACCATGCTACTGACCACAGAACTGGCTTCACTGTCCGTGTATGTCTTCTTGGCCGTGTACCAAATGTGGTCTAATTTCTCCTGCCAAGGAGATGCAAAACAGGTATCAGTAAGAACATCAGAACTTTCATTCATGTGATTTCTGTCATGCCATATACATGAAAAATTCAGATTTTA
>NW_007086593.1:0-720 GCF_000164805.1 Carlito syrichta
GAATATACCCTGAAGAACACAAATCACTCTATAAAAAAGATACCTGCACACGTATGTTTATCGCAGCATTGTTCACAATAGCAAGAACCTGGAAACAACCATGCTGCCCATCAAAAGAGGACTGGATTAGAAAAATGTGGTACATATACACGATGGAATACTACGCAGCCATAAAAAAGAACAAAATCATGAATTTTGCAGCAACCTGGATGGAACTAGAGTCTATAATACTGAGTGACCTCTCACAAAAACAAAGATCCGAATATCACATGTTCTTACTCATATAATGGACCTTGAACATCCAATGCAATACTATGAGAAAATGACTGATGGTACTGGAAACTATGGGGGGGAGGAGGATGGGATTAACAGTAGCAAATATCTGTCGGGGGATGGGAAAACACTTCTTATCTACAGGGTGCCTGAATGAAACGTCATTGTACACCTAACCCTTAACTGTACCCCACAAAACAATAATAAAAAATACTGATTAATGAAAAAAAAATACCTTGAAACAAATGAAAATGAAGAAACATCTTACCAGAATCTCTGGGATGCCCTAAAAGCTGTAGTAAGAAGGGAATTTATATCCCTACAAACACACATGAAGAAAATGGAAGGAACAGAAATTCACACCCTAACAAGCCACCTAAAGAAGCTGGAAAAGCAAGACCACAAAAACCCTAATTTCAGCAGAGGATCCAGATCACCAAATAAAAG
>NW_007086594.1:0-829 GCF_000164805.1 Carlito syrichta
TCAGCTTTTTTTGGTAAACAATTAAGCTAATTACAAATTATTCTAATCCTTTTTAGCACTCTTTAAAAGTTTTTTATATGGCTGATCTTTGATGACCTTCTCTTTGCAAATAATTTATCCCTCAGACTTCTCCATTGAATGTCCTGGATGATCACAAGGGATTCTTCTTCTTTTTTTTTTTTTTTTTTTGCTTTTGAAAGTTCAAAACTGTTCTTAAAATTTTTTCTAACCCTCTGTGAGTGATGGGAGTTCTTATTCTTACAACTTCTGCTTTATTCTTCATAATTTTTGTACTTTTACTTTACACAAGAGGGGCCAAACATGTAGACTAGCCTAGAGGAGACACCTATGCAGATTTATGGATTTTTGTGTGTTTGGGAGTTTTTGTATAATTTTTCTTTTTTTAAATAAAACTCTGCTGTACAATATGAAACTATCTCGTCTTCTGAAAACTCTGATTTTTACTTCAACTCAGTGTGGCTTCCCAGACTGTATTTGGGTTCCCCACCTTTGGAGAATATTTGTAAACTATGCATCTGACAAAGTACTAATATCTAGAATCTGCAAGGACTCAAACAACTGAAAAGAAAAAAATACCCTATTAAAAAGTGGGCTAAAACATAAACAGATATCTTTTTGAAAGAAAACACACAAATTGTTAAGAAACATGTTTTATTTACTCATACTACTAATTATCAGAGAAATTCAATTAGAACCATGATAAGATATCATCTTACACCTTTCAGAATGGTTAAAATTAAAAAGTAATAAATAATGGACTTTGGTGAGAATTCAGGGACAAAGGGAAAGTTTATACACTGCTGGTAAT
>NW_007086595.1:0-831 GCF_000164805.1 Carlito syrichta
CATCTATCAAAACCAGCCAGCCCAGGCTAAGGCTCTCTCTCATAACACAAATCACTCCCTGGCAAGTCAAGAAAGAAATAGATGCATGTGAAATCAGAACATCATGGGGAGGAAGGACAGAGGAGGTCATAGACAGGCAGGTGAAAAAAGTGAGAGAAGAAATATTCTAGAATGGAAGACAAAGCCCTTGAAGAGCCCCAAGAGGTGTGCCCATTGAGTGTGGGTGTGGTTGTACACATTCCTATTTTAGCAAGGAGTAACAATAGGTTTGATCATCCCCCCACCTGACAATCCTCCTGTATCTCCCCAGAAGGCAAGAATGACTCAAACCAAACAGTCACACCTCAACAAAATAGACAAAGGTGAAATGCAAGCCAGGCTTGGGAAAGCTCCCAGCACACATCTGAGCAGCTACACTGCTGGGACAGCTGCCAGGTGTGATTGGGGAGTGGCTGCTACCCCACAACAGGACCTCTGTGGAGCCTTTGAACAGGAGGACCATTTAACCAGGGGCAAGGCCTGTCACCTTATGACCTGATTTCACTTTTCAGTGGCACAGAACACACCCTGCCACATTGCAAATCTGAGAAACAATTGGAGGCCCCATGAGGCCAATCCCTTTGATGGAAGACTGGGCCATAGCCACTGGAGTCAACACTGGGCTGCAGGTTGGTGAGGACAGCTGGGCAGGGTGAGAATCTCAGTGACAGGACCTGAACAGGAACTTACCTCAGGCTTAATTGAGGATGTTTTGGTAAAGCTACAGTGGACACCTGTCACCTTGTGTGTTCAAATCCATTTCCCAACTTTGGGGCAGTATCTCAAGCTAGT
>NW_007086596.1:0-1480 GCF_000164805.1 Carlito syrichta
AGTTCTTAAAGTGTTTCATTCCACTAACTATGTTTTGTGACTTCTGTTTTCATTGCCTAGAAGCACTGGGAGAAATGAGGAAACTGATCTCATTTGTTTTGATCTCTCAGTGACCAGCTATTATTTTCCTGAAGCCTGGGCACGGGTTTTGTTTCAGGGCTTTGTAGACTGCCTCCTTGTTTAAAGCACAGACCATGCTGACCTTGGACTGCAACAGAGGGCAGAAACCATGAGGAGTGCCCCACACTGTGACTTTTATTTCAATTGTTTTTAGATGTTCTCACTTGGCTCAAATCTGGCTTCCCAGAACACAATCTTAGGGTGGGGTTTAGAATGAGAGCAGGATTTCTCCAGAAAGATTTACCCTATCAACCTTTTGCATTAGATATTCTCACTGGGCTTGCTCTCATTCCTTAAAACGTTTTTATTCCTGTTCCTTACATCCTTCATTCAGCTGTCTGGGTCCTATGTGGCCTTCCTCTCTGACTTGCTTCCCACACACATGTAGGGCTAAATTGCCACAAGCTCAGTGGCTTGAAACAACAGAAATGTAATGTCTTATAATTACACAGGTCTGGAGTCCAACGGACATCTCCCTGGGCTCAAACCAAGGTGTTGGCAGAGCTACAATGTTTCCTGGAAGATTCGCTGGAGGACCACTTGTTTTCTTACCTTTTCTAGCTTCCAAAACTTCCCACGTTCCTTGGTTCATGGCTCTTCCCCGATCTCCAACGCCAGAGACACGGCACCTCTCTGCTGCCTTCTGTAATCATAGCTGCTTGGTGACCACAGCTGGGGAAGGTTTTGAGGACTTGTGATTGGGTTTGGCCGACTTGGGTAACAGACTACCATTCCCATCTCAGGGTCCTTCATCTTAATCTCATCGGCAAAGTCCCCCTTTCCATATAAGGTTACAGAGTTCCAAGGATTAGGATGTGGACATTTTCAGGGCAAATACTATGCCTACCACAATCCCCTTCTTTTATTTTTATTTTTTTTAGTGGGCCATGCTACTCTGGAGACTTGAAGGAGACAACCATTTCTCTTTTCCCTTATTTGAGTGAGCATAGGGTGCAGTCATTTTGAAAACACAGACCTCAGAGCATTGAGTTCCAGATCAAGGCTTCTCAACTGACTGTTTGCATGTGTGTAGCAGACTGAGTTCTGGCTGTCTTTCCCTCTGCTTTCTCTTAGCCACCCTCAGTCTTGTCTGGAGATGCCTTCCCTCCCGTGATCCCCAGTCTGCCGGGTGCTTCCTTTGCTCTCCTCAGCTCCTTGTATCAGGATATACACTGTACTTATAGAAATGGAACCCCAGCCGGGCTCGGTGGCTCAGCCTGTAACCCCTCGCCTTTGGGAGGCTGAGGTGAGTGGATTGCCTGAGCCCGCGGGTTCGAGACCCACCTGGGCAGGCGAGACCTCATCTCTACAATAAATTTAAAAAAGATTAGCCGGGTGTGGTAGCGTGCACCTGTAGTCC
>NW_007086597.1:0-34766 GCF_000164805.1 Carlito syrichta
TTAAGGAGGAGCTGATACCAATCCTACTGAAGGTATTCAGGCGATTGAAAAAGATGGAACTCTCCCCAAATCATTTTACGAAGCCAACATCACATTGATACCCAAACCAGGTAAAGATCCAACAAAGAAAGAGAACTACAGGCCAATATCTTTGATGAACATAGATGCTAAAATTCTCAACAAGATCCTAGCAAACCGGATTCAGCAATACATCTCAAAAATCATCCATCATGACCAAGTAGGCTTCATTCCTGGCATGCAAGGCTGGTTCAATATTCGTAAAACCATAAATGTAATTAAATACATCAACAGATGTCAAAACAAAAACCACATGATCATATCACTAGATGCAGAAAAAGCTTTTGATAAAATCCAGCACCCCTTCTTGATAAAAACCCTTGAACATCTAGGCATACGGGGAACATACCTCAAAATAGTAAAAGCCATCTACGAGAAACCCACAGCCAGCATACTCCTAAATGGACAAAAATTGGAACCAATTCCCCTGAAAACCGGAACTAGACAAGGATGGCCACTCTCTCCCCTCCTGTTCAACATAGTATTGGAAGTCCTGGCTAAAGCAATCAGAGAAGAGGAGGCAATCAGAGGTATTCAAATAGGAAAAGAGGAAGCCAAGTTATCTCTCTATGCAGATGACATGATGGTGTACCTTGAAAACCCAAGAGAATCTGTCAAAGGTCTCCTTACATTGATAAAAGCCTTTGGCAAAGTCTCAGGATACAAAATAAATGTACAAAAGACAATCGCATTTCTCTACACCAATAATAAACAAACAGAACCCAAATAAAAAACACAGTTCCATTCACAATAGCCACAAAAAAAATGAAATACCTTGGCATCTTCCTGACCAGAGACGTGAAAGACCTTTACAATGAAAATTACAAAACACTGCTCAAAGAAATCAAAGCGACATGAACAAGTGGAAAAATATCCCATGCTCATGGATCGGAAGAATCAACATTGTGAAGATGTCCATCTTACCTAAGGCAATCTACAAATTCAATGCAATACCCATTAAATTACCAACAACATTCTTTTCAGACCTAGAAAAAACAACACAGGAATTCATATGGAAACACAAGCATCCAAGAATAGCCAGAACAATCCTCAGCAAAAAAAACAAAGCAGGTGGTATCACAATACCAGATTTCAAACTTTACTATAAAGCTACAATCATCAAAACAGCTTGGTATTGGTACAGGAACAGGCATATAGATCAATGGAACAGAATTGAGATTCCAGAAGCAAAACCTCAATTTCTCAACCAACTCATCTTCGACAAAGCCCCCACCACCTACCAATGGGGAGAGGAGAACCTATTCAGTAAATGGTGCTGGGAAAATTGGCTGACCACATGCAGAAGATTGAAACAGGACCCCTATCTATCCCCATGCACAAAGGTTAACTCCAAATGGATCAGAGACCTAAATGTAAAACCTCAAACCATAAGAACCTTAGAAAAGGAAGGAAATACTCTCATGGAAATCGGAACTGGCATCCAATTCCTGTACAAAACCCGAAACCCACAGGACTTAAGAGAGAAGATAGACAAATGGGACCTTATTAAACTGACAAGCTTCTGCAAAGCCAAAGAAACCATCAAGAGAGCAGGGAGACAGCCTACAGACTGGGAAAAAGTATTTGCCAACTCTAGGTCTGACAAAGGCTTAACATCCTGGATCTACAAGGAACTGAAGCGTACTGAAAAGAAGAAAACAAACAACCCCATTATAAAATGGGCAAAAGACATGAACAGACACTTCACAAAAGAAGACATTCGAGCAGCCAACAAACACATGAAGAAATGCTCAACCTCACTATCATCAGGGAGATGCAAATCAAAACCACACTGAGATACCACCTACTCCAGTCAGATGCAATTATCAACAACTCAAAAATACAGCTGCTGAGAGGTGTGTGAAAAGGGAACACTTCTACACTGTTGGTGGGAGTGTAAACTAGTGCAACCTCTGTGGAAAGCAGTGTGGCGATTCCTAAAAGCTCTAAAAATTGACCTTCCATATGACCCTGCAATCCCCCTACTGGGAATATACCCTGAAGAACACAAATCACTCTATAAAAAAGATACCTGCACACGCATGTTTATCGAGGCATTGTTCACAATAGCAAGAACCTGGAAACAACCATGCTGCCCATCAAAAGAGGACTGGATTAAAAAAATGTGGTACATATACACGATGGAATACTACGCAGCCATAAAAAAGAACAAAATCATGAATTTCGCTGCAACCTGGATGGAACTAGAGTCTATAATACTGAGTGACCTCTCACAAAAACAAAAATCCGAATATCACATGTTCTCACTCATATAATGGACCTTGAACATCCAATGCAATACTATGAGAAAATGACGGATGGTACTGGGAAACTATGGGGGGGAGGGGGATGGGATTAACAGTAGCAAATATCTGTCGAGGGATGGGAAAACACTTCTTATCTACAGGGTGCCTGAATGAAACGTCATTGTACACCTACCCTTAACTGTACCCCACAAAACCATAATAAAAACTACTGATTAATGAAAAAAAAAAAACAAAAAAAAACCAAAAAAAAACACACCATATTCCTAGAAATAAATCTAACAAAAGATGTGTAAGACCTTTATGCAGTAAACTGTAGGACATTATTGGGGTACTAAACAAGTGAAGAGACTTACCATGTTTATGAATTAGGAAACCCAACATCATAAATAAGTCAATTCTTTCAAATTGAGCTATAGAATCAATTCAGTATTCAGTTTCAAACAAAATCTCAAAAACTTTTTTGTTAGAAGTTCACAAAGTGATTTTAAAAATTATATGGAAATATATAGGGCCAAGAATAGCTAAGACAATTTTAAAGAACAAACCGAGGACTTACTCAGTTATCAAAACATATTGTAAAGTTACAGTAAATAAGACAGTGTGGCATTACATTTGTACATAAAAAGACAAATAGCTTAATAGACTAGACTAGAATTCAGAAAGGGACTTGATTTGTAATAAAGGAGGCAATGTAAAGAAATGGAGAAAGAATGGTATTTCCACAATTAATTTTTACAAAATGAACTGTGTGGTGGCTTATGCCTGTAATCCCAGCACTTAGGGAGGCTGAGATGGGAGGGTTGTTTGAGGCCCAAAATTCAAGCAAGACCCCATCTCTACAAAACAAATAAATAAATAAGCTGGGCATGGTGATGCACACCTATAGCCCTAGCTACTCAGGAGACTGAGGCAAGAGGATTGCTTGAGCCCAGAAGTTCAAGGCTCTATTGAGGTAGAATTGGGCCACTTCACACCAGCCTGGGTGACAGAGTGAGATCTACATCTCTAAAAACAACAACAAAAAGTTATTATGCAATCTGTGTTCTAGTATTGGACATGCTGTCTTATAAACTAAAACAATCCATCTGGGGGCAGACACTGGATTTTACTCGCATTGTTCAACACCAGCTGGTGGCTCAAGCCCTGGCACATATCAGGTGCTTGACAAATGTTTACAGCATATATGGCTGAAGGTCTCAACTCCAAGGACAGATCACACATGAAGTCACATGTCAGTGTCTATCCCATGTCGCCAACTTTTGTGATTTCTTTCCTCTCCTCTTCTGGATTAACCTGATTTCACCCTTACAAATCAGTGCTGGAGTGGAAGGGTGAGGAAGGAGGGTATGAAGAGTGTGGTGTGCTCTGCCTCTCAGCCCTCACACCACAGGAACATTCATTTTGTAACTTGTCAAGTAACATAGGAAATAAGGTGTTCCAGTGCTCGAGGAAGTCCCCCCCATGGAGTCATCTCAAGATTTTCAGGCAGGAAATTAATCCCATAATTCTTCTTTCTGTGGTTTATCACAGACACACACAAATGCCATCTTTCAACATCAGTGTGAGCATAATACCCAGTAGGTTCCAAAATGCAGAAATAATTGTTTGGGACAAAATAGAATTTAAAATAACCAATTCTAAAATATCCTTTATCTATCTTTTATATAAAAATAGGCCGAGTAGAGTTTAAAGGAAAGTCATTGTGAACGTAATGCCACATAACGGGGCTGGGGTCTTTTATATTTTAGAATACAAACTTCAAGTCCTTGGCTTATGATGGGTTTGTCTTACATTTTTTTTACTTTTATGATGGGTTTATCAGGATGTTATGTGTATTTTTTTACTTGTGGTATTTTCAATTTATGACACTTTCAATTTACAAAGGGTTTATCAGGACATAATTCCATCATAATTCGAGAAGTATCTGCATTTTCTTTCTTTTCTTTTCTTTTTTTTGAGACAAGCTCTTGCTCTGTCACCTGGGTTGGAATGCAGTGACACCATCATCATCGCTCACTGTAACCTCAAACCCCTGGGCTCAAGCAAACCTCCCGCCAGATTTCCAAGTAGCTGGAAATACAGTCATGTACCACCATGCCTGGCTAATCTTATTTTTTGTAGAGACAGGGCCTTGCTGTACTGCCAAAGCTGGTCTCAAACCCATGACCTCAAGCCATCCCCCCACCTCAGCCTACGAAAGTGCTGGAATAAGCATAAGCATAAGCACCTAGCCTGGATTCATTTTTAAATTACCAGTTGCATTAGTCAGGGTTCTCCAGAGATACCAAAAAGAGATAAATGTATACATGTAAGAACTGACTGACATGATTGTGGTAACCGACAAGTCTGAAATCTGCAGAGTAGGCTGGAGGCAGAATTCCCTCCTCTGGAGACCTCACTTTGTTTCTTAAAGCCTTCAACTGATTGGATGAGGTCTACGCATATTATGGAGGGTAATATGCTTAACTCAATGTCTACTGATTTAAATCTTAATCACATCTAAATGATACCTTCACAACACCACCTAGACTTGTGTTTTGACCAAACAACCAAGCACCATGGCCTAGTCAGGTTGACAAATAAAATGGACTTTGATAATCTTTAGTATGAATTCTACATATTAGAAACATACAAACATCATGCCATCCCTAATTCCAACCTTTCTAAATGCTTTGAGGTACCATGTAATCCATGCTGAAGTCTGATTCACTGACAAAGAGGAATATATAATTACTTTGCAACACAGCTGCCCCTGAACATGGCACCATGATTTATTCAAACGTCTTGAAGGACAACATTCTAATGGTGAATGAGATAATATTTGATGCTGCCATAATACCTTATGAATTTAAACCTAAACTAGGACATTAAATAGTAATGTTGGAGGGTCATTAGATTGTATTAAAATTTAACATTTTATCAGACTGACATGGTACCCATTGTGTCAAGAGAGTGATTAAAGCTTAACATTTTAGACACATTTTCTTGGGAAAATGTGACTGATAGCACCATGATTATACTTTTATAGTATTAATTCATCATCATGTTCATTAGTGTCATGTTCATTTTAATAAGGAAGATATTGTTATCTTTCAATAATCAATGTGTATGTATGTCAAATATGATTATGACAGATTACAATGATTACACTGGTCATGTAATAGTGTATGTTTTCTTAGGATTGTACAGTACTTGTTGAAATTTTTCTGAGTTCAGGGGTTACTGATTTAATTCCATTTTACCTAATAAACAAATCCTATCCATGTTCATGATGATGGTACAATCTCTTTGTATTTTATTACTGAGTTTCTAGTTCCAAATATAAGGAGTCAACACCACTTCTTATGATTGGAAGATTATTGTATCTATTTTAAGTGAAAATTCATCCAACTCTTTCCAGAAAAGCTGGATCAATAAGTGTTACTTTCCTATTTTTAATTTTTGAGGTATCTATAGTAACAGGTTTTATTTTTACCAAATATGTCTAGTAAAGCAATCTTGCAACTCCATAAACATGATATAAGTGTGAAATTTCTGCTGCTCTCTCAGAAACTTCTGTGTTGGAATTCCGACAGGCAGAGAAATGGAATAAAAAGGATTTCTGTAGTGAAAGGTACTTGAGTAATGCCTTAAAAAAGAAAGTAAACTATTTGTACATATAACAAAAGCCTATGCAGGAAGCATGGACTGAAGGATTTTTTAAAATGTAGTAGTATAAAACAAAAGAACAGAATACTGATCCTTTAAAAACAAATAACCACAAATGGAATTTATGATTCATGAGCCTGGTATATGACAAGTTTTACAGAATGAAAAATTAATCACATTACATGGCATTAAATGGTGGAAAATGGGTCATATTTCATTCTTCAGTTTTCCCAACCAATCATCTGGACCTTGAAAATTAGTATTGAACATGAAGCTCAATTTATCTCAGAACTAAATATGGTCACAAAGATATATGTAACTAAGTCAAAGAACCCACTGAAGTCAAATGGCCATTTACACTCTCAACAAAAGCAGGCATATCTAAGAAATAAATTCTCTACTCTGTCAGTTTGTACTATTGGAAGTTGTTACCAAGAAAAACAGAAAATCTGAAAAGCAAGCCATCGAGAGCAGTAACTGCTGCCTAAGGAGAGAGAGTGAAATTACTGACGATGGAATGATTTCGGGAGGAAATGAGAGAATCACATATCAAGGAACAGAATTTTCACAAGAGGAAATAGCCATGGCTCATCCAAGCTTTGATACTCAGTATTCCAGAAATAAATGCATAGCTGACATCTAATTCATAGGACACAAGTAACTAAATCACCAAGTAATGGAAAAACTCAGAGCAGGGGGGCATTATCGTTGGAGGAGTATAAGGTCACAGCACCCGTGTAATTAGGGAGGCATTTAGACTGTCTCAACATAAATGTTCGGGCACCCAGGTAGGTGTGGTGGACACTCATCTCATGATTATTTGGACTTGTGGACACAAATGTTTTGATTTTTCTAAGGGCACTTGATTGGTTGTCTCTGGCTATTAGCAACTACGCAAACGTCTTTGGGTATAAACTAGCATTTCAGGGAGTGAACTCTGCTATACCAGAGCTCCCGCCACTCAGCACTTGGGGAGCCAAGGGATGTGCAAACACACCTGCTCAGTGGTAGTGGCTATAAGGAATCTAATTCTGTCTCTTGACACCTGACTACTGGCTGCCTCTGAGCCTCACCGACCTCTGTTCCTCTGTCTCACCCCTGGGCCAGCTAATGAGAAAGCCTGGGACTCTCTCCTTTGGCGCCACATAAGGTTCTAACCACATGAGCCCATGTCCACACGCAGAGATGCCCTCTCCCAGCCCCAGTCCCAGCTCCAGCCCCAAATCCCTTTCCTGCCCTCTCAAGCCATTTCAGATCTGCTTGAAATGCCTGCTCTGCTCTCTCCAGAGATCTCAAGTATATATGTAATAAAGCCTTTCATAGTCTCGTGTGTGTGTGTGTGTGTGTGTGTGTGTGTGCGTGTGTTATCAGTCTCATCATCGGAAACATTTGAGAGGGTGACCATTCTGCTACCCAGAGTGGTTATAATAATAATTAGCAGCATATTGCATTAGCCAGGCTCCTTTCCCTTTATACAGAAAAATCTAGGCCAGTTGGCAGTGGTTTAAAAAGTAGCAAGATGGTACAGATTTGGTGAAGCTGGAAACAAAAGGTTTGCTCAACTTAATGCCCAGGTACAGGCACACAGGGTTCTATTTCTCATTTACCTATGACACATTTGAGGCAATTGTGCAAACCACCAAATACACATACTCAGTGTCATCAAACTGGACTCTTGGCTCTACTCAACTTCTACAGTGCTCCTAGGTTCCGATTTCACAGACCCATCAAGTCACGACTTCACAGCAACCTCCTCCATTCTCCCATTCCTGTGATTAGTCACCCTACAAAATCACCCTCATAAGAAAAAAGGTCCTTCATGATTAGATTTTTTTTCTATTTATTTTTATTTTTTAGAGCTAGTGTCTCACTCTGTCACCCAGGCTGGAGTGCAGTGGCAAGATCATAGTTCACTGCAGCCTAGAACTCCTGACCTCCAACAATCCTCCCACCTCAGCCTTCTGAGTAGCTGGGACTACAGGTGTGCACCAGCAGGCCTGGATAATTTTTTAATTTTTGTAGAGAGAGGGTCTCACTACGTTGCCCAGGTATATCCTGGGCTCAAGTGATCCTCCCACCTCTGCCTCCCAAAGTGCTGAGATTACAGACATAAGCCATTGCACCTAGCTAGATTTTTAAAAATCTTTTGAAACAATAAATACACTTAAATATTTTTATAAGATTTTGGTGGGAAAAGAGTGAAAAAACGAGAACACAAAGGAAAATACCAACGGATTTGACTGCATAAAAATTTTTATAGTCAATTTGACAAAAGACATTAGAATCAAAATTAAAAGACAAACAACAAACTGAGAGAAATATCTGTAACGTATACATAAGACAGAGTTAATAACTTCACTCCATAAAGAACTCTTACAAAGCAATACAGAAAAGAGAAACAGAAAAGGTAGAAACAAGACAAGAACAGGCAATACTGAGAAAAAATCCAAATGACCATTAAGTATATGAAATGATGCTCAGCCCCAGGAATACTTAAAGAGCCGAAGACTCAAACAGTAAAACAGCATATTTTCTCTGGTCTGGGTAGAGTCCGATATAGACAGAACAGGCTACAGCCCAATGCAGCACAGGGGTAGGGAAAAGGGGACCCTTGTACACTGCTGGTGAGAGCATAGACGGAGCTACTTTTCTAGAGTGGTGTGAATCAAAATAGAAACTTATCAATTCTACTTCCAAGGAAATCTCTGTACAGGTGCCTAGGGCTGTATATATATGATGTCCACGGGCCTGCTGTTTACTGCATCTAAAAACTGGAGGAACGTGAACATCAGTCAGCATGGGTCTGGTAAAATAGACCATGCTATAATTATACAATTTAGCTGAAAACATAGAAAATGACATCCACATAGAAGTGTATAAATAGAAAAGCCACAGTGAGTGTCGTATCACCTCCTAAGTGTAAAGAAAAGAAAAGCATAAAAGAGTCTGGAAGACTCCACACCGCCTTTTAAATTGCTGACTCTGGCAGTCATGTCTTGGAAAGGGGGCCAGGGAGGTGTGACAGAATGCCCCAGATCATTTGCACAGATGTTCTCCTAGAAACTAAGATTTGATGGAGCCTACAGATGAAATCAGCCTCTCCTCTGCCCCCAGCTGGTTTCTGCTCGAAGGACTGGACATTAAGGGGACAGGGAGATGCCTTCCAATGATAGGGGTCCCTATAAATAAGGTACCATAAGCACAATGAGGGTGGGTGGCTGAATCAGGAGGCTTAGAATACAACCCTTTTAGCACTGCCCAGTAGTCATTCCTGGCTGTAATGACCTCAAGAGAAGAGCGATGGTAGGGGGGATTGTAATACTAGGGTGGGATGCTGAGGTCTGTAACCCCAAGATGGCTCCATGAGCTGTGCTCTGACCTAGGCAGAGGGGCTGGTAAGGAGGACTACTCATTTTATCAGGGAGGGAAGGAAATAATACCAAGAAAAGGGCAATGACTCCCCTTCTATGAGTCAAAGACTGCTGGGACAGCATCCCTCTGAGGCACACCCTGCCAGCCGTCAGTCAGAAGAGAGGGGCCCAGGGCTTTGGCAAACAAGAGACACCACAGTGTTGTGAAGGCAACCTAGTGCAATCTTCAGTGAGTACAGTGAGTGTTCCTATCTGTAGCCCAGTCCCAACCTTTTGGATTCTGGTGCTGAGCCACCAGCATGGTATGGAGCAGGAGACAGCTGCCATCTGGGAGTGACCATGTTCATCCAGTGTTGGGGCAGAGGTGAAAGCGTCCACGGCCACAGAAAGCCACCCAATGGCAGTTTAAGAGTAAGAGCCATGGGGGCATAGAACAGAATAGATCAGAGTTCGCTGGATGGAGCAGGAAAAACAACAACAGCAAACATTTCTCCTCTCATTCGTCTCTCCCACCACAGGAGTGCTCATGTAGAAACCCAGATCCTGGAGGTAGAGAGAGAAGCCCAGTTTTTAGTGGTTGGTGCTCCACCCCTGCTCCCAGCACCTTCCCCCTCACCCCCACCAACAGAAACAAAATCCGCCTACAGTTAACCATGGGCTTGAAGAGAGTGAGTACTTGAGAAGCAACATCGGATGGAACAGAGCTCTTTCAAAGGAACCAAATAAGTTTTGCTTGACTTGTAGGCAAGGGAGAAATCGGGGTACCCCACTCTTAATGCAAACTCTGCAACTCAGGCTCAGGTCAGATGGGTGAAGTTAGCTAAAAACAAAGAGATTCTCACTAGGAGTTCAGGGGAGGACACAGCTCTACCTTCTCAATAGTGTTTTATTCTTGAATATTTTAAATATTGAAACAGATTTTCTAGAAAGTAGAAAGTAATTATGGGACCAGAGACAACCTGTGACAAGGATGGCATAAATGGTTTCATTGTGATATCTGAAATATTTTTCACATGACAGGTTTAAACATGTTAACATTTTCATTTCATTATATTGGCAACATAATTAGTTTCAGGGTGTAAGTACTGAAGGTGTTAATCCAAATGTAATCTCTGTATTTTAGCTCTGAGATATAAATGTCAATGAGTTACAGTTGCCTGAGGCATTTTAAAAAGTCAAAATATAATATAAAGAGAGAGCTTTGCTTTGTACTTTTTTGGCAGGTCACAGTTTAAGTAGTGAAAGAGTAATGACAGTATTAGGTCTTAACCACACTAACGGATTTAAACTTTGTGAGATTTATAACAGATCAGTGAAATAAAAGAGAGATCAGAAATTTTAGATGCTCCTATTTTTCATCAATTGAGTTTCAACAAAGACAAAAACACAAGTCAACAAATTGTGCTCAAATAATTGGACATTCAATTGCAAAAGAATAAAGGAAAGAACGGAAGAAAACCAGAGTCCCACTCCTCATATTCTATATGAAAATGAATGCAATCTGAGTTATAAACCCAAGAATAAAACCTAAAATTTAAAAACACCCAGAAAATGAGCACAGGTGAATTTTGGGGGTAATAGAAAGAGTCTATATATATTTCTATTTTATATATTATATATAATTTTTCTATTATATATATATATATATATATATTTGGGGGGGGTAGGAGTCTCATTCTGTCACCCAGGCTGGAGTGTAGTGGTCTGATCATGGCTTACTGTAGCCTCAACCTCCTGGACTCAAGCAATTCTTCTGTCTCAGCCTCCTATGTAGTTGAGACTACAGGAATGCATCACCACACATGGCTAACTTTTGTATTTTTTGGAGAGATGGCATCTTGCTATGTTGCCCAGTCTGGTCTCAAACTCCTGGACTCAAGCAATCCTCCCGCCTCAGCCTCCTAAAGTGCTGGGATTACAGGAGTAAGCCACTACTCCTTGGTCTTATTATATTGATTGTTGTGTTGGTTACATGACTGTACGCATTTGTCAAAACCCATTGAACTGAATGCTAAAAATGTGTAAATTTTAATGTCTGTAAATTATACCTTAACTTTAAAATTTTCAAAATTATGAGTGTTAAAAAAGGATCATTTTACATAAAACCTATCAACTCTGCCACCAGCCATCAAAAGTGGCCTGGGAAAAAGCTTGACTCTTAGGGGCTCAGTTCTTTAATAACTGCATTGAAGTCAATATAAGTAATATCTGTAACATTAAAATATCTTTGATAAATATATCATAAATATGTCTTGGATTGATTAGAATAAATAAAACACTGAATTATATAAAATTTAGACCACGAATTACATAAAATTAGAAAACATTGTTTCACCAAAATTATATTTCTTAGTCCTTGAAAACAACTGTTAAAAGACTTCTTTTTTTAAACCTTCGGAAACATGAATGTTTCTCCAAAATAAAATAGTAAAACGTAAAACTACTAATCATTAGCATTAAAGCTTTTTGTGCAAAAGCACTACAAAGTAGCCACACCACACACAGGCTTTATGGCTACACATGGCGGGTCCCAGCAATGCAGATAAAGTCTGGGCCATTTTTGGTCTCTTTCTCCCCAGACACAAGTTCCCGCAGAAAGGGAAAGCTGGCTTCCCAGAAGCCAGTGCACAAGACACATTCTCTCTCCTTCCTTCAAAAGCACACTTGTGAGCAAGGTCCCTCCAGCCCTGCAATGTACAGAAACGCAGGCTTGGCCGCCGAGCCCTCTGGAGCCCAGTCAGGAGCAGGAGCAGTCAGGGGCTGAGCTGGGCTGGACACTTGGACAGCACCTGCCTGGAGGGGCTCCCGGCCTCTGCCTAACCTGCGAAGCTACATGGCAGCTCTGGTGCTCCTTTGACTTCCTCAAGGGTCATCACCATGATAAATGGGTAAGTGATTTAAACTGTTTAGACAAACATCTGGGAGAGAAGCATACTTTTGTTTTTCCCCTTTGGGAGATTTAAAGGACCCCTGGTGATCTGAAAAGAGATAAATCCACAGTCACAGTCAGTATTTGCTGACCTGGAACAGAAATGCTGGAGCCCTAACCTGGAAGAGACAGTTACATGGTGAATGTGATGACTTGCTGGAGGCTGAGGGCAGACTAGTATAAGAAGATAAATTCTTGGGGGCTGCAGCTTTTGGGGGACCCACACTTCCATGGATTTTACCTCCAGGAACTTCACCAGGTTGTTACGGGAAAAAGCCCCTTTAAGGCTCTGGCAGAAGCCAGGCTCGGGGGCTCAGCCTGTAATCCCGCGCCTTTGGGAGGCTGAGGTGAGCGGATTGCCTGAGCCCGTGGGTTCAAGACCCGCCTGGGCAACGAGACCTCATCTCTACAATAAATCAAAAAAATCAGCCGGGTGTGGTAGCACGTGCCTATAATTCCGGCTACTCGGAAGGCTGAGGCAGAAGGATCACTGGAGCCCAGCAGGCAAGGCTGCGATGGCCGGGAGCGGCCACTGCACTCCAGTCTGGGCGACCGAGTGAGACTCCAACTCAAAAAAAAAAAAAAAAAAAGACTCTGGCAGGAAAAGAGGAAAGGGGTCACTGTGAAATAGAGCCCACTCCTCTACCAATATCCACTCTCCAGGTGTAAGCACTTTACCAGAGTCTTACCCCACCCAGGAGAAGAACACTTCTTTTGTTCCAACCCCAGATAGTCTTTCTGACTCACGGGGGAGGCAGGAATTACTTGTGAAAATCACACCCAGGAACTCAGGTCCCACTAGAAGACTGAGATCTCATCATTAGAATGAGAGTTCCATAATCATAAACATGGTCATTTAGTTGAGTTCTATAATCACAAAATAATAAGATTATAGGACTCAATTGTAACCATAAAATTAAACGTTCTATGTCATAAGATCAAAGAACTCCCCCAACACTACCACCTCACTGAAAGGGCACCAGTATGGCAGCAGCAGATTACAGCAGAAAGATCCACAAGACACAGACTACATTTAAGAAGGAGTTCTTTAAAAAGCCCCAGATCACAGGAGAAACAAAAGCAAGACCACTGGCAAAATCTGAAGCTTCTGGCACCTACAGCTACAGCAAACATGAAACACATCCCATCTCCCGACCAGATCAACCTCACATCCAGCACTTTGGGAGGCCAAGGCAAGAGGACTGCCTGAGCCCAGAGGTTTAAGACCAGCCTGGGCAACTTGGTGAGACCTCATCTCTACAATATATCAAAAAATTAGCCAGGCATGATAGCACGTGCTTGTAGTTCTGGCTACTTGGAAGGCTGAGGCAGAAGGATCGCCTGAGCCCAGCAAGTTGACGCCGGGGAGGCTGTGAGCATGCCACTGCACCCCAGCCTGAGTGACAAAACAAGACTCTGACTCAAAAACAAAACAAAACAAAACAAAAAAACCCCTCACATCAAAGACTTTGTTACCTTTGTTCCTATGACCTGATATACAATGCTGGTCTTTCAACAAAAAATCACAAGCCATGTCAAAGGGCAAGAAAAAGTTCTGTCTGAAGAGGGAAAGCAAATACCAGAACCATACTTAGATATGGCACAGATGTGTAGATTATTAGACAGGGAATCTTATGTAATGATGATTTACATGTTAAGGGCAGATAGAAGAAAACAGACAACATGCAAGAACACATGGGTAATGTAAGCAGAGAGATGGAGCTTAAGAGAGAATCAAACTAAAAAGGTATCTATCAAAACCACTCCGTGAATGTGAAGAGATGTCAGTAGAAACTTACCAAACTGAAAGACAAAGAGAAAAAAATAATGAGAAAAAAACAGAGCACCCCAAAACTGTGGGTTTTAAAAGATGTAACATAAATATAACAGATGTAGCATAAATATAACAGAAATATCAGGGAGAGAAAAGAACAGAGCAGAAGAGATACTTGAAGTAATATGACCACTTCAGAATTAATGACAGACACCAAACTAAAGATCCAGGAAGCTCAGAGAACACCAGCAAGAAAAATATAAAAATATCTACACCTAAGTGTATCATATTCAAACCGCGATTCCTCCTCCCTTCAATTCTCCCCATTCCTATCCCCTGGGGGTAGTTTCTTGTAACTGTGTGAATCCTTCCAGATAGTTTTCGAAGTACATAAATTAGTAAGTTGTAAAAATATAAATATATTTAAGATACATGATAGTGGTTTTTTTTTCTGCAAAAGGGGAACACACTGTGTGGTTTTGCAACTAGTTTTTTTCTCAACGATATACCATTGATGTCTTTTCATGACTGTGAACGTAGCTGAATCCAGTTCTTCCTCACTCTTTTTATTTTTGGGGTCGGGGTCTCACTCTGTCACCTAGGCTGGAGTCAGTGGCACGATCACAGCTCATCACAGCCTCCAGCTCCTGGGCTCAAGATATCCTCCCACCTCAGCTTCCTGAGTAGGTAAGACTACAGGCACATGCCACCACACCCAGCCCATTTAAAAAATTTTTTTTGTAGAGAGGAGGTTTCATTATGTTGCCTAGGTGGGGCTTCCTCCTCTTTTTGGTGACTACACAGCTTTTTTTCCTGTTGATGAAAATTCAGATTTTTTTTTTTGAGTTGGAGTCTCACTCTGTCGTCCAGACTGGAGTACAGTGGCTGGGTTCTGGCGATCCTTCCGCCTCAGATTTCTGAGTAGCTGGAACTACAGGCGTGTGCTACCACGCCCGGCTAATTTTTTTATTTTATTGTAGAGATGAGGTCTCGCCTGCCCAGGCGGGTCTCAAACCTGCGGGCTCAGGCAATCCACTCACCTCAGCCTCCCAAAGGCGCGGGATTACAGGTTGAGCCACCGAGACGGCTTCAGATTATTTTTAATACTATAAATTGTGCTATCGGGATAGTTTTCAGGTATATCTTTGTTCAAGTATTTTTGTAGGATACTTTCCTAGAGGTGGATTTCATAGATCAAGGGGGATGCGTTTTTCAGACCAAAACAAAAAGTTGTATCACTTTGTGCTCTCCTCAGCATTGTGACCTTGTGGTTCATCTGATATTCTACAACTCTGGATAAAATGTACATCTTTCTAGAGGAAAAGAATGGCTTCTCATGCCTATTTTACTTGCCAGCCCCTAGTACAACTGGGAAATGAGCATATTTTCAGGTGATTGTTAGTCATTTTATTATTATTTTGTAAATTGTTCATTTTCTGCTGGCTTGTTTGCTTGAAAGCACTTTTTTTTTCTTTTGTAAAGGTGAAGTCTTGCTATATTGCCCAGGCTGACCTTAAACCCCTGGGCTCAAGTGATCCTCCTGCCTCAGCCTCCCAACTAGCTGAGACTACGAGCATGTGCCACCATACCTAGGTTTTGAAGTCATTTTTACAGTGCCAGTATTAATGCTTTGCATCTATGTTGCACACATTTTCCCCATTCGTGTGACTTTTAACCTCGCTTGTAACATCTTTTGCTTCACAGGCATTTTGAACTCCTATGGAATCAAATCTGGAATGGTTTTTCAATATCAATCAAGTCCTTTATTCTACATATATGGCAACCAAATAAGAAGTCGAGTCACATGCCTAGTTATTTACTCCTGGCTAGTACAAGAGTTGGCATCAGAATCCACCTCTTTCCACATAATGTTCTCCAACAATGACAAAGTAACAACAGAAATAGATAAATACAATCATGTCATAGAAACTCTAAGTTGATGTAGGGCATCAGTGGAGAGAGATCTTCTTTATGAGAGTATTTAAGCTGGGCCTTGATGCATGGAGAGAGTGTGGGTTGTTGGGAGGAGACCAGGACAAAGGCAGGAAGGTAGAAGGATGCTTGGCATATACATGTGATAAAGAGACGGCCAGTCTGATGAGATCTCAAGATAATCCTGGAAGTAAGATGGCTAAGAAATAGACTTCCACAGACAGATGTTCCTGGAGCCACACGAACAATGGATTTTCTGAATGTAAAGCAGGGTAACCAAATCCCTTGGCAGAATATTATCTCAGCGCTTCCCTCCACCCGTGGGCTTGCCATGATGGAAAAGTGTTTAGAACTGGGGAGTTGCAGCACAGCCAACTGCATGCCTTCTATCCCTAATGGATATTCAGAAAAAGCGAGGAGAGGGCAGAACAGTCATAGCAACCAGTCTGAGATCTACTGATCACAACTTGAGATCTACTGCTGATTAGATTATCAAGAATTGAATGCTGAATCATTCACTATGAGGGATAAGAAGAGGAAAGGGAGTCAATACAGGAATAACAGAATGAGCATGAAGAAGCAGGGGAAGCAAGGCCAGTAGTTAAGGAAGTTTTCAGAAAGTAAAGATGGTCAGTATCATCAGTCATAGTAGAGGGGTTAAGGAAAAAAAGAGTACTGAGTCAAATCTAATAGCTTTGACAACAGCGCTGTGGTAGTCATATTTTATTTTGCCTATCCTGCCCTCCTCTTTGTTGGAAGCTGTTCTTTACCCATTCCCTCCAAACACACCCGTATTTTGAACCCAATAACACTAGTGGTGGTTGCCTAACATAGAATTGTGGCCACAGTGGGTGAGTACTTGTCCCAAGCTGAGGCAATCAGTCTTTCGTAGGACTAGAGTGGAAGTCACTCTGTGAGAGGGAATCTCAGAACAGGCTGCTAGTCCAGAAGCTGTTATTAGCCCTGTTTCTTGCCACAGAGAGAAAGGAAGTCTGTAGTGGAAGTAACACCAACCAACATGCAGATGTCAGATGAGTGTCTCAGTGGCATTTGAGTTTCTAACTCCATTTGTCCCTGACACGCAGCTGCATGCTTAGACCAGTCCCAGGAGCATTCCAGTAAATCCCCCTTTTCACATAAACTCCTTCAAGTTAAGCTCCTGTAATCTGTATCGAAAAGTAGTTGTAACGAACACAACATGGGTTTAAATGTAAATTGGTTATTTGAATTTCTGCCTGGAACAGTATTTTTTTTATTATTAACATAATTAGTATTGTTATAGGAAATAAATGAGTGAGGGTGATTCTAGGTTTCTAGACTTATCTCTTCCACCTCTTGAGTGGCTCCCACATGTGTACTTCATTCCTGTGGCTACTGCTTTTATCCAGACCCTCATTTTTCACATGGATTTTTGTAACAGCCTCCTAATTGGATGCTGTTCCACCATTAGTGATTTTTGAAGTCACCGTCTACTGATGCTGCCATGATTTTCTGAAACATAAATCTAGTCTTATTGTTCTCTACTGGTAAAGACCAAATTGTTTAGCATGGCAGACATGGCTCTTCATGATCTTCCTCTTGCCAAACTCTCCAGTCCCACCTCCCACTGGTTATCAATTTGTATCTTATACACCAGTCTATATAAAAATTTGCCATTTCCTGAACACTCCAACTTTCTTGGGCTTTGCATTGTCAATATTCCCTAATTGTTCATTGATCTAAATTATTTCTGTGCCCTTGAATGTACTCTGCTGTCTGGAATACCATTTCCACCTTTTTTACTCCCTGATGTATAAAATCCATCACCCAGATCATCTTCCTTGACTGTCTACAGCCCACTTCCCCCAGACTTCTCCTTAGACTGAGTTGTGAAGGGTCACTCTTTTGTATTTCCATGGCTTCTCATGCATAGCTACCATAGCACTTTTAAAAATGGTCAGTGCTGATTCATTTATCTCTTTCTCCTTCCCTCCTCCTTGCCCCTACTAAGGGACTTCATTGAAGACAGAGAATGTCCTTGCTCTCCCTCCATATCTACAGCGCAGTGTTCAGCATGTGGTGGGCAACCCACAAATACTTGTTGAATGAGGAACTGACCAGTGACTCAGCACATATTCATGTAAGTGTTTTCTTCAAATGCTGAAAGCCATTCCATTTCAAGACACAGATTCTGCAGTTGTTGGTTTAACAAGCAACACTGGAATAAATTTATATGCAAGATACAGTGCTAATTGCAGGGGTGTCCTTCATTACTATATAATATGTTGAAAACATTGAAAAGTCCCCATCTAGGGCTTTCCAAGACATAACACTCAAGGTGTCTCTACATTAGTATAGAATTTTTCATAGGCAAACTATTTGCCTGAGAAACTTTTCTTTTTGGATGATTCCAGGATTATCCAGTTAATTTTCTTCCAAAAGGAAAGAGAAAGGTAGTTCCTTTATGCCAAGAGATTTATGTTTTCCCAGCAGGAAGGATAATATTTCTCAACATTTTGGCTGTAGAATGTCCTGGGACAAGAAGAGGTTAAGGAGAGGTGTCGTGGGATGGTGAGAAGCAGACAGTCCTTTAAGGAATAAATCTTTCTCTCTACAGGTCTAGATCCACTGATATACTAACATTACTTCTCAGCTACTTCCTTTGGCATATCAATCACCAACCTCTCCAATGAAACATAGTGTTTTAAGAAATATATTCTTTTTGTTCTCAATAAGAAAAAAGCGAGTGAGGTGCCCTTGCACACAGCCCAAGAACCCAAGAACCAGTCAGCCTGGGACCTGCTGCTGCCACTACCAGTGACCCTGCCCATTTCAACAACAGAGCTGCCCAAGCCTGAGCATATTGCCCAGAGGCCCAAGAAGCAGCCTCCCCGGGCTCACTATCCTCACTGCTGGGGCCTGCATGCACTTCCCAGGGGCCCAAGGACTGGCCCACTGGGACCTGCTGCCACCACCAGTGTACCTGTCCCTCCAGCAGTGAGGCCACCACACGTGCTTCCCCAGGGATCAAGACTCAGTCCATCTGATGTCCCAGACCAGAAAAACTGCCCCACAGACTCCACAACCAACCACAGTCTAAGCCACTGAGGAACTTGCCAACACCACTGATACTGATTGTAGCTTAAGAGATCATGTGGAGGCTGGTTGCGGTGGCTCACACCTATAATCGCAGCACTTTGGGAGGCTGAGGTAAAAGGATTGCCTTAGCCCACGAGTTCAAGACCACCAGCCTGGACAACATGGCGAGACCTTATCTCTACAATAAATCAAGAAAAATTAGCCAGGCATAGTGGCACGTGCCTGTGGTTCCAGTTACTTGGAAGGCTAAAGGCTGAGGCTGCAGTGGCTGTGAGCATGCCACTGCACCACTATGGCTTGAGTGACAGAGTGAGACTCTGACTCAAAAAAAAAGAAAAGAAAGAAAGAAAGAAATCATATGGGGTCCAGGTACAGTGGCTCATGCCTATAAAATAATCCCAGCACTTTGGGATACCAAGGTAAGAGGATTGCCTAAGCCCATGGGTTCGAGACCAGCCTGGGCAACTTCGGCCTGGGCCTAGGCCTCTCTACAATAAATCAAAAACTTAGCAAGACATGGTGGTACATGACTGTAGTTCCAGCTACTTGGAAGGCTGAGATGGAAGGATCGCCTGAACCCAGCAGGTCAAGTCTGCGGTGGCTATGAGCATGCCACTGCACTCCAGCCTGAGTGACAGAGTGAGACTCCAACTCAAAAAAAAAGAAAGGAAGGAAGGAAGAGAAATAATAAATAAATAAATAAATAAATCATATGGAGACTCCACTACAACACCCAGTCAGAACTAAAATCAAAGCACCATACCCACTTGACACTACATCTATAGAAAAAGTCTTTCCCTATGAAAGCTGCTCTATAAAATGGAAAGAAATGGCTCTTACACCAGATGCACATACACCAACTTAGGGACAAAAGAAATGTGAAAAATAAAAGATGACACTATCAAAAAAACACAATCATCCTCCAATAACATACCCCAAGATTAAGAAAATCTATAAAATACCTGAAAAGAAATAAAAAAGAATGAATTTAAAGAAACTCAATGATATAGAAGAGAACATAGATAGACAATACAAAGAAAGCAGGGAAAAATTTCATGATCTGAATGAGAAATTCAACATAAATATATCATAAAAATAACCAAATAGATATTTTAGAACTAAAAAATCCAATACATGAAATTTTAAAAATACAATTGAGAGCTTAAAGAATAGACTAGCTCAGAAGAAAGATTTCTGAACTTGATACAGGTCTTTTGAATAAAAAAAAAAGGAAAAGAAAAAAAAGAAAGCTTATGTAACATATGGAACACAATTAAGTGAAAAAAAATCATCATTTAAAAAAAAAAAAGTTCCAAAGGGAGAAGAGATGGAAAACTTATTTAATAAAATAAGTGCTGAAAATTTCCCAAGTCTTAGGAGAGATATAGTCAGGCAGATACAGAAAGCTCAAATATCTACAAATATATTCAAACCAAAAGGTCCGATCTGAGGCACATTATAGTTAACACTTTGTAATCAGATGCCCTTCTGAAGGGACATTGTAAATCTAGCAAACCACTCTGATGTTCCCTCTCAGGAAACATAAAGAGATTGCTGGAAATTATACAGGACAAACTTACACAAGCACAAATTTTTCAAGAATGTATGTTTCCTTGAAGTTTTCCATTCAAGCTGCACCCCAAAGAAAGCAAATAAAGAGATGAAATATATACTGAAATATATGTTTAAAAAAATCAGATGGAGTCACATAGAGAAAGAGAATGTGTGAAGAGCTAACACTTCTCTGTAATAGAAGATAGTAATAAAGAGTGTTTGTATAAGAAAGGCAACTGTGGGTATATCCTTTTCATCATATGGCATAACTTGAAAAGATAGATAAGCAAGTTACTATAGCCTTAAAAGAAAGAGATTTTCAAAGTTGAAGGTAGATCATATTTAAGTATTGAGCAGTAGAGATCAAATTATCTGCACTAAGTTGGAAAAATAAAATTGGAAAAGTAATATTCTTTTGATAAATTTCATTTTGTGGTTCATAATTTACAGTTAGAAATTTTTATCCTTTTATTTAGTTTGCAGAACAATGGCAAAACAAAAAGACAAAAGTGAGAGTTATAAGCAGTAGCAAAGATGAGTTAGAATTAGACTCATCTTCATGTGTTTGGGAATCAAAAGTGCATCCTTCCACATCATCTTTGAACAACAGACTGGACAATAAATAACATATTATGAATGTGAGAGGAAGAAAATAAGACTGCACTGTATATTCGAATAGAAAACACTGATGGAATATGTCAAACAAATCACTATTGTACAGCATGTATGAATAAACCTGCAATCACATGTTACCACATATTTGTAAAATATGAAACTTTGATTTTTTTTATCATAAATAAGCTCTTCAATGTCCAAAATTCCATTATAAGTCAAATATCATTACAATAAAATAATTGGTTTCAATGCTATACTATTTAATATGAAGTGATTCACCTTTCACCATTTCATTAAAAAGCGTGGTTGAGTTGCTGGTAAGTGATCCAGGAGATGTTTCTGAGTGCAAAGGATTAAACTACTAAAAGTCAAAGACAAGAAAAAAAAAAAGAATTCTAAAAACAGCAAGAGAAAAGCTTCAAGTCACATATAAGGGAATTCTCATCAGACTAACAGCAGATTTTTCAGCAGAAATCTTGCAAGCCAGGAGAGAATGGAATGATATATTCAGAGTGCTGAGAGAGAGAGAAAAAAACTGTCAGTCAAGAATACTATACCTAGCAAACCATCCTTCAAAAATAAAGGAGAAATAAAATCTTTCAGACAAGCAAAAGCAGGGAATTCATCACCACTAATCAGTACTGCAAGAAATGTTTCAAAGAGTCCTTCATCTGAAAGCAAAAGGAAAATATCTAACATCATAAAAACACATGAAGGTATTAAACTCACTGGTGGAACAGATACACTAATGAGAAAGGAATGAAAGGTTATCACTATAGAAAACCACCAAACAGAAAAGATAAACAATAAGACAGGAAGAAAGAAACTAAGGATACACAAAACAATCAGAAAACAAATGACAAAACGATGAATGTAAGTCCTAATCTATCGATAACAACCTTGAGAAGATGAACAGTTTAAATTCCCCAATCAAAAGATATAGACTGGCTGGATGAATTAGAAAAATAAGACCTAACTATATGCTTCCTACAAAAAACTCACCTCTGTAAAAACACATACAGATTGAAAGTAAAAGAATTGACAAAGATATTCCATGCAACTAAAAACCCAAATCAAGTAGTAGTAGCTAAACTTATATCAGAAAAGGTAGACTTTAAGTCATAAAACATAAAAGACAAAAAAAGTCATTATATAACAATAAGGGGATAAATTTATCAACAGAATATGACAGTTGCAAGTATGTATGCAGACAACACCAGAACAGCCAGATACACAAAGCAAATATTATTAGAGTTAAAGAGAGAGACAGATTCCAATACAATGACAGTTGGGAACTTCAACACTCCACTGTCAGCATTGGACAGATCATCTAGACAGAACAGACTTAAAGTGACTATAGACCAAATGGACCTAACAAGCATTTACAGAACATTTAATCCAACAGCTGCAAAATACACATTATTCTCATCAGCACATGAAACATTCTCCTGGATAGATAATATTTTAGGTCCAAAACAGGCCTCAACAAATTTAAAAACTCAAAGTTATATCAAATATCTTCTCTGACCACACACACACACATACACAAACCTAGAAATCAATAACAAGAGAAACTCTGGAAACTTTATAAATATGTGGAAATTAAACATGCATTTGAATTGAGTCTCTAAAGAAACTAAGGACGAAATGGAAAAAAATTTCAGAACAAATGAAAATAGAAACACAACATACCAAAACCTATGGAATACAGCAAATCAGTACTAAGAGGGAAGTTTATAACAATAAATGCTTACATCAAAAAAGTAGAAAGATTTCAAATAAATAACCTGATGATGAAACTCAAGAAACTAGAAAAGTAAGAACAAGCCAAACCTAAAATTAGCAGGAAAAAAGAAACAAAGACAAAAATAATACAAAAGATCAATGAAATTAAAAGTTGGGTTTTTTTTTTCGAAAAGATAAACAAAATTGCTGAATCGTTAGCTAGACTAACTAAGAAGAGAAGGGAAAAGTCCAAATAAATACAATCAGAAATGAAAAAGGATATATTACAAATGATTCCACAGAAATACAAAGGATCATTAAAGACTATTAAAAACAACTATACTCCAACAAATTTTAAAAACTAGAGGAAACAGCTAAATTCCTTGATGCATATATTCTACCAAGATTGAACCAAGAAAAAAATAAAAAACCTGAACAGACCAATAATGAGTAATAAAACTGAATCAGTAGTAAAAAATTTCCCTAGGACCAGATGGCTTTACTACTGAATTCTACTAAACTTTTAAAGAAGAATTAAAGCCAATTTATTTTGAAACTATTTCAAAAAATTCAAGAGAGGGGTATTCTTCCTAATTCATTCTATGAGATCATATTACCCTAATACCAAACCCAGACAAAGATATAACAGCAATGACAAGAAAATTTCAGGCCAATATTTCTGATGCACATAGATGCAAAACTCCTGAATCCAACAGCACATCAAAAAGATAATACACTATGATCAAGTGGGATTTATCCCAAGGACAAAAATCTGTGTCAACATATGCAAATCAATAAGTGTGATATATCACACCAGTAGAATGGAGGACAAAAACCATATGAACAATAGATGCAGAAAAAAACATTTGGTAAAATTTAGCATCCCTTCATGGTTAAAAAGAATAACTAGGAACAAATTACATATAGAAGGAACATGTCTCAAAACAATAAAGGCCATAAATGACAACCCTGCAGCTAACATCAGACAAACAAGGAAAGCTGAAAGCTTTTCCTGTAAGAATTGGAACAAGACAAGAATGCCATTTTACACTATCTTATTAGAGTGGTAAGTCCTACTACTGGAAGTCCTAGCCAAAGCAGTTAGGCAAAAGAAAGCAATTAAGAGCATCTATGCTGGGCATGGTGGCTCATACCTATAATCCCAACACTTTGGGAGGCAGAGGCAAGAGGATTGCCTAAGCTCGTGGATCAAGACCAGCCCGGGCAACATGGCGAGATCTCATCTCAACAATAAAATTTTAAAAATTAGCCGGGTGTGGTGGCACACACCTGTAGTTCTAGCTACTTGGAAGTCTGAGGAAGAAGAGTCATCTGAGTGCAGAAGGTCGAGGCTATGGTGGCTGTGAGCATGTCACTGTACTCCAGCCTGGGTGACAGAGTGAGACTCTGATTTTTTAAAAAAAAGAAATAAAGAGCATCCAAATTGGAAAGGAAGAAGTGAAAGTGTCCCCCTTTGCAGATGACATGATCTTGTATATGGAAAAACCTAAAAGTTCTACCAACAAACTCTTAGAACAGATAAATGAATTCAGTAAAGTTGTGAGATACAAGATCAACACACAAAAATCAGCAGCACCAAGCATGGTGGCTCATGCCTGTAATCCCAGCACTTTGGGAGGCAGAGGTAAGAGGATTACCTGAGCCCAGGGATTTGAGACCAGCCTGGGCAACATGACAAGACCTTGTCTCTACAATAAATCAAAAAATTAGCTGGGCGTGATGATGCATTCCTGTAGTCCCAGCTACTTGGAAGGCTGAGATGGAAGAATTGCCTGAGCCCAGGAGGTCAAGGCTGGAGTGGCTGTGAGCATGCCATTGCACTCCAGCCTGGGCTACAGAGTGAGACTCAGATTCGATAAAAATAATTTTTTAAAAATCAGTAGCATTTTCATACACCTATAACAATAACAAACTAGATGAAAAAATTAATTAAGCAATCTCATTTACAATAGCTACAAAAAAATAATTGAGAATAATTTTAACCAAGGAGATGAAAGATGTCTACAATGAAAACTACAAAACACTGATGAAAAAAATCAAAGAAACACACAAAAAACAAAGACATCCATGTCCATGGGTTAGAAAAATAAACATCGTTAAAATGACCATACTACCCAAAGCAATCTACAGATTCAATGCAATCTATCAAAATGCCAATGACATTGTCCACAGAAATAGAAACAAAAAAATCCTAAAATTTGTATGAAACCACAAAGGACCCCAAATAGCCAAAGCGATACTGAGCAAAAAGAACAAAGCTGGAGGCATCACACCACCTGACTTCAAAATATACTACAAAGTAGTTGGGCATGGTGGCTCACATCTGTAATCCCAGCACTTTGGGAGGTGGAGGCAAGAGGATTGCCTGAGTCCAGGGGTTCAAGACCAGCCTGGACAACTTGGTGAGACCTCTTCACAATAGATCAAAAAATTAGCTGGGTGTGGTGGCACACACCTGTGGTTCCAGCTAACTGGAAGGCTGAAGCAGAAGAATAACCTTAGCCCAGCAGGTCAAGGCTGCAGTGGTCATGAGTATGCCACTGCACTCCAGCCTGGGTGACAGAGTGAGACTCTGACTCAAAAAAAAAAAAAGAAAAAAATATATATATCAAAGCTATAGTAATCAAAACAGCATGGTACTGCCATTTAAAAAAAACACATAGACCAATGAAACAAAATAGAGAACCCAAAAGTTAATCTATGTATTTACAGTCAAATAACTCTGCAAAGGCATCAAGAACATACACTGGAGGAAAAACACCCTTTTAAGCAAATGGTGCTGGGAAAACTGGATACCCATATGCAGATGAATACAACTAACCCCTATCTCTCACCATATATAAAAATCAACGAACAACTTCAATGTTAAGATCCCAAAATACAAAATTGCTTAAAGTAAACATTGGGGAAATGCTTCAGGACATTGGTATAGGCAAAGATTTCATGGGTAAGACTTTGAAAGCACAGGGAACAAAAACAGAAATAGATCAATGGGACTATACCAAGCTAAAAAGATTCTGCACAGCAAACGAAACAATCAAGAGTGAAGACAGAACCTGCAGAATGGGGGAAACTATCTGCAAACTGACAAGAGACTAGTATGCACAGTATACAAGGAAGTCAACTCATCAGCAAAGAAACTAATCATCTGAATTTTAAAATGAGCAGAAAAAGACTAATAGTACATGTTGTCACTTATCTATGGGAACTTAGAAGTTGCACCCATAGAAGTAAAGACTAGAATTGTGGTTATTAGAGGCTGGAAAAGGTTGGAGTGATAGAAAGAGGTTGATTAACAGATGCAAAATGACAGGTAAATAAGAGGAATATGTTCCAGTGCATCACAGTACTGAAGGGTGAATATAATTTATTGTATATTTCCAAAAACTAGAATATTTTGAATGCTCTCGATATAAAGAAATGATAAATGTTTGAGATGATGTATAGGCTCATTACCCTGATTTGATCATTACATTTTGTATCCATGTATTGAAATACCAATCTGTATCTCATAAATAGGTTCAATTATTACATGTCAATGACATAAGACAAAGAAAGGGTACATATACATGATGGAATATTATGCAGCCATAAAGAAGGACAAAATTATGAACTTCACAGCAACTTACTTAGAGTCTGTAATACTGAGTGATCTGTCACAAAGAACTAAGTACCACATATTCCCACTTATAAGCAGACCTTGAACAATTATTATAATACTTTAAGAAAGGTATTGGCAGTAGTGGGAAACTGCCATGGGAGTGGAGGGCACACCTAATCAACAAGAGTACTTGCATGATGAACATTTGTATACCTAACCCTGAATTGTACCCCACATCTTTAAAATTAAAAATTAAAAAAGGAATATACTTTTAGCATAGCAAAAGAAAAGGAAGGAATGATGAAAGGAAGAAACAAATAAAGCAAAGATTGTATAGAATGACTATGATAGGTTATTTTATCTATTTCTTAAGTCTATTTAATCTAACTTTCACATTTTAACAGATGAGAAAACTGAAATTCAGAAGAGTTAAGTAAAATACTTCTTTCCCTGAGAAATGGGGTGAGGGTGTGTGGGGGGGGAGTTCCTTATATATAAGGTCCTAGTTCTTACTAAATGTTTAACATGCACAAATAAATTTATTTAATAAACTGCCTCATATTTTTTAATGAATTAAGGTAGAGGGAGAATAAACGTGTTTTTAAAAAAATATTTGCTTCATATACTTCCTCCTGAGTTCTATGTCAAAATATCTATGTGATTGGAGGGGTGTGGTAGCTCATGCCTGAAATTCCAGCACTTTGGAAGGCCAAGGCAAGAGGATCACTTGAGCCCTAGAGTCTAAGACCAGCCTAAGCAACATAGGAAGGCCTTGTCTCTACCAAAAAAAAAGAGAAAAGAAAAAAGAAAAGAAAAAAAAAAAATAGCCAGGCATGGTGGCACACTTGTAGTCCCAGCTACTCAGGAGACTGAGGCAGAAGGATCACCTGATCCCAGAAGGTTGGGGTTGTGTTGAGCCATGATTGTGCCACTGCACTCCAGTCTGGGTGACAAAGTGAGATCCCCAACTCCAAAAGCAACGAAATTCACGTGAGAGACACAACTTGCTTGAACACATGGAAACAGAACAATCCATATATAGAAAATGAATGACAATTTGTGCTTGGACTATCTTGGGCATGAAAAGGGTTTAATTTTCATGAGTGTTTATCTATATTCATTTATTACCTATGAAGTTAAATACAATCACATATGGTATATTGTACATATAAAACCGTCTCCATTTCTTTTGACATAGGTGAAGAATAGCAGTCCTAATTTGTTCATTAACATCCATGACCAAATACTCTCTATGTCACATAAGTATTTTTGTTGTTGAGCAGAGCACTTAAACAACAATTGTACCCACTAAATCTGGGTTTTATGAGAAGATGGTTTCAGAGGGCACTGGAAACCCCAGGTTTCTCTTCGATCCTCTGGTATCTTTAGAAAGCAATTTCTAAACCACCATTTCTACTACCCTTTTAATCTCCATAAATTGTTGGTAAGAGCTGCATCAAGGCATTCTGCCACCAATTGTGTTCACAACAGTAGCTCAATCATATATGCACTACCACTGATTATTCTAAAGAAATATTGCACTTAAGAGAATCAACTCTAAAAAACAAAAAACAAAAACTTCATCATCCATACCAGACTATTTATAAAAAAATAAACTTCATATGTGGAGTCTGTCATTCAGATGTTTCAGAATGTTTACATGTTTATAATGGTAAACAGATAAAGAATGTATTAAAACAATTACTTTGTAAATTATTCTATTATTCAAATCCTAGAACAACTTATGTATAATATTCAGTCTTAATATACCCTTCACAGATCAAAATTTATTCATATCAATAAAAAGTGAACTTTAAAAAATAATAAATTTGATTTTAAATTTTCCCATATTTTTTACTGAGCAATTTTTAAAAATCACCCAATTGAGGTTTGCCATTTTTATGATTGAGTTTTAAAAATTTTATTTTGGATATACAATGTGTGCTTTTTATTTTGAAAGAGGGATTTACTCCTAATGTTATATTTTCCTTCTATTAAATAATCATGTGTTTTTAAAAGACATATTGCATACCAATGATAAGTTGCTTTCATTTAATCTGATACCAATTTTCTCAAGTATCTCATTTCTTTGGTTTGGAATTTTGAGCCAAATTCCAATGGCTTGTGGTTTAGGGCACTTTTGTGAAATTTCCATAATTTCTAAAAGCAAAAAGTCAGTTCAAATCACCTTTTCAGTACTGCCTCTACATAATTCCCTCTACTGTGACAAGATGAAGTTACCTTTTATATTTAGTCCTTCATTTTCAAAACCTTTGTAATAAACACCAGATTTACTGAAAAGTCAGATTCCATAGTTTCATGAACTGGGCATTTGGGAGCAATAATTCATAATTTTCAAGTCACTCTGACAGATCTGTTGTAGTTTAAGACTCTCATTTTATTAGGTTTTTAGTTTTTGCTCTTTTTTTTAGAAAATCTTATGAGATAACCTTTATCAGAGTCTCCCTGTGAAATTAATTGCCTGAATAAAGTAGATTAATAACATTGTTTTATATTTAGCTTTTTAATGCAAACTATTGGACCAATAATTAAATCACTTAAAAACCTACCAGCATTGTTACTGATTTATGAGGTAAACACTAGCCTACTACTTCCTTTCAAGCACAATTCTCAGTCTAGAATCCAGACAGCTACACATGAATATCTGCTGAATATCTCCTCAACATAACTAGTACACAGAAAAGCAAAGAAGAACACATTATTAGAGCTATTTCTTCTAAATGGACACAGTAAAACTTTATTAACAAATACAACTCTAATAATCAATTTACCAAAATATCAAACATTAGCATTCTCCTTCAAGTCAGTGATGGCAACACATAACTCAAATACTTAGCTCAGATGTAAAAACAAATACCTCCCTGGTAATTACAAACGAATTTATACACGTAAGGGAATACATCTTCAATGAAACCCATAGAAGATAAAGAAACTTTACATTAAATTTATTGACCATTTTAGATTTGGAATATTGACATGTGAGAAGAAAGTTATAAAAGTATGTATCTTAAAAAGTTACACATATTCACCATAATTGGGTATTATGGCAGAACATTTAGGGTAACTAACTCCTCACACAAAATAATCAACAGAAAGATAGTTTTGCTTAAAATCAAAGGATTCTTTTTTCCTATAAAAGAGCCATTTAGTGACATTCCAAAACACGTTTTAAAAAAAGTCAGAGATTGTTCGATGGAAATATGATAAAATCTTAAAATCTTTTAAACATTCTAGATATGCAAGACAGACAAGTATACTTGTTATTCAGAAATAAAAATTATATTTCATTATTGCCATTGTTTTTCTCATATCATTTATTACTCATGCTAAAAAATAATTTTTAAAACAGTTCTAAATTTCTAGCTCAAGCTCATATTCCTAGAGTGAGAGAATTGAGACAAATTGGATGACTTTCCTAGTTTCATTTGCCTGTGACAACCTAATGTTATTCTCTACCATGACTGTAAAAACTAGTGCCACAGTTTGGCCCTAGAAGAGGAGGCTTCTTGTTTGGTTTGAGGTTTGTTTTGTTTTGTTTGGATTTGTTTAATCATTTCATTGGACCAAATTATCATGATGATTTAGACAACAACATCTTTAACACCTACCATTCCATTCTTACATTGTACTAATAATTGCACTAATGTAAAACATATTCATCAGCCACAATTATCATTGATTAGAAAACAGAAAACAATTTTCAATCTAAAATATCTGAATCTCAGGAAAAGGGTGACTCAAGATCTTTTTCAAGAGCAGTTAAATTGCAAGGAGATTTCCCGGTGAAGAAAATATGAAAGGATTACTGTGTCATGTAGAAACAACAGTCATATAAATACAAATGGAAAATTACAATAAGAAATTAAAATAGTTGAAATAAACATTTAAAATGAAAAGGTTTAGTAGGTCTAAAAATAAGAACCAGATTTCAGAAACTGGTGAAATTATAGGGAATGTTTAAATAATTAAAATAAACTTTGTAGTTCATCTCTATGGCAGTTTTGTTTCTTCTTAACTTCAAATTTTGCTACAAAATACTAGTATCCTGATTTTTAAAAATTCCTTCCCAACTGCAAAGACAATATTTTAAAACTACTTCCACAATCTAAGGATTGTATTAATCAAATTATTTCACTATTTTAACCTAATCATAAAGGCATCAAATGTCTCATTTCCAAAAGGCATTTATGTCCTTCAGTATCAAGCAGAAAATTATATTTTCAAACACAGTTTTTCTTGATGAGGAAATTCAAGATCCACTGCTAATCTATTAGACACCTAGAAAAAATTTCCCTTTAAGTAATGGCTGAGATCTCACTTCAACGTGGGTACGTCACGTGCTGAGCTTCTGCCCGACAATAGCAAATTCCAACTCTGGAAAAGACTCCTTCAGAATTTTTTAGCCAAATATTTGTGGCTCTAAGGTTAACTAACACATCAGAGGTTTTCAATAAATGCCACATTTTTGTCAGAAGGCCAAGAGATCCTACTGAATCTTTTGTCAAGAAAAACTGCCTGAGCCAGGCATGGTGGCTCACGCCAATAATCCCAGAACTTTGGGAGGCTGAGGCAAGAGTATTGCCTGAGCCCAGGGGTTCAAGACCAGTCTGGGCAACTTGGCAAGACCTCGTCTCTACAATACATCAAAAAATTAGCCGGGCATGGTGGTGCATGCCTGTAGTTCCAGTTGCTTGGAAGACTGAGGTGGATGGATTGCCTGAGCCCAGGAGGTTGAGATTGTGGTGGCTGTGAGTGTGAGACTGCACTCCAGCCTGAGTGACAGAGTGAGACACTGACTCAAAAAAAAAAAGAGAGAAAGAAAGAAAAGAAAAAGAAAGAGGTATGTGTATACACATTCTTGTCTCTACAATAAATCAAAAAATTAACAGGACATGGTGGTGCTTGTCTATGATTCCAGTTACTTGGAAGCCTGAATTGGAAGGATGGCCTGAGCCCAGCAGGTAGAAGCTGAGGTAGCCACGAGCATGCCACTGCACTACAGCCTGGTAGACAGAGTAAGACTGACTCAGAGAGACAGAGAAACAGAGGGAGAGAGGGAGGGAGGGAGGGAGAGAATTGTATCCTTCACAGCCTGTCTAATCACGTTTTTCAGTTTTAAGTGTCATGTGATACTACAAAAACTTAAACTATGACAAAAGCAAGGTACCAAATCATACAGAGCATGCCATCCCTTGTGTGTAACATGGTAATGTGCTTCAGGATGTATCCACTATTCCAGAAAACAGGTGACACCAAGAGCCTCTGAGGAGGAGAACCGGGGGGCTGGAGAACACAGTAGTGAGAGCCATCTCTTTTCACTGTATTCCCTTTGGTAGTATTTTTATTTGCTTTTTTTCTTTTTTTTTTTTTTGGCTGAGTGCCAGCACTGTTTTTAAGGGGGAAAAAAAAGACAACAAGAAAACATTCCTGAGGAATACATTTCCTGTGAAATCCAAGTTAGTCAACAGCATTTAAGAACCTATTAAGTACAAATTTTCATACATAATTTAGGCAGATAATAATCTGAAGTACTTTATAGAACACTTCAATAGCATATCAATTGGATTATTCTAATTTTTCTGTGTCTAAATATACACAGACATCCTTCAGACTACATCCATTTTCAAAATCAGTCACACACATCCCAATAGTGTGGCCAGTATGAAGATATGTCATTTCTAGAATAAGATACAAATAATTGGTAGGGAGAAAAGTTGAAGAGTGTAGATTCCCCCTTAGAACTGTTCCTCTCCAGTGAGGGAAAGCCATTTAGGTTATCAAGTTCCTAAAAAGTCAGAAAATGACTCTCTGCAGGGAGTTTTCAGATTTGATAACGGACTTTTTGCAAATTTAAAGATGGAAGCAATCCAGATGTAAATGCACTTGTTACAGAACCCAATACAGTTGAAAAACAAAATAAGCGAAAACTGCAGCACGATTTGCTATATCAAAGTTCTATAAAGAAAATTACATGAGATGAAATGCATAGCCTGAAAACAGAGTAAACAACAACCATCCAAAAAAATTATATAATTGTAAACACTTTTTTCATTTGAGCTAATCAACATGGAAATGATAATGAGTTTCATTTTTGAAATATGTTTGAACTTGAAAAATACGATATAATGGTGCACAAGTGATTGTTAGATTCAAAGATGTTATAACACCATTACTTTTTACTTATTCTGCTGCCTGAGAAAAGTTTGAAATGACTTTCTACTATTATTTATTTAAGCTAATAAATAAGTACCATTTAAATTAAACCAAAAAAATTAAAAGCCAAACTGCATTTTCAGAAAGATCTTAGTCACTTTAAATACACATGTACAAATGCTTCATTGTGAGTTGTTGTTGTTATTATTATTATTATTTTAAGTAGGTAGTTCCAGTGCAGGCAAAGATGAAGACCCAGCCCAAGTGCTCCAAGTCCGGGAAAGACCTGTAAAAGTAGTATCATATTAAAACTGCAGCAATACAAATCTTGCTAAGCCAATACTGATGTCTGTAAACAATTCATGTAACCTTGCATTTTGGTTTTCCAGTGTTTTAAAGTATTACTCTAAACACTTGTCTAGCTGTCACTTTTTTCCCCTAAGTGACCATATGGCTTTCCTCTCCTAGAAACGGCAGATTCTTTGCAAAACTGCAGAGATGAACAAAACAATGATTAAAATAATAAGATCAGAAGCACGAGGACATTCCCACCAAGGGATTGAAATTAAACAGAAAAAGGAATATGCAGCACTGTTCTTGCCTTCAAGGCATGTGTTGTCAGGTTAAGTTTAAGTTGCTTTTATATACCCCATTCTTCCTTTTTATTAAAAATAAAATAAAATCTTGCTTTAAAACATACTCTGCGTTTTTCTTTCTCCTGTGCCAAGTCTTCCAGAAAACAAAAATTCTCTCTTTGTTTCCCGTTATCATTATTTCTTGCTGCAAGATTGTTTTCTAATTTTAGTCAACATGCTTTGCACCCTTCTTTTGTCTTTGTTCTTTGTCTCTTCTAGTATTTGGTCGAGGGTGCTCCTGTCCAAGTTCTCCTTTGCTATGCAGGTACATTTGCAAGTTTAAAGAGTGGCAGAGTTTTAAAAATCAGTTTATCTAGGATTTTGTATTTTTCAAGAGAAATGACGATTTTCACCTGCTCTCTGCATTCATTTTCATATTCCTTGAACAGGTTATACTTTTCCGACAACAAAAACACCCATTTCGAACAAGTGGAACTATTTGAAATTCTGAATTTTCTTCTTTCTCTTCCTTTTAATCATGGTAGTGACAGGAGAATAAATCTTAAGTAGAGAGAGAGAAGAGAACAGGAGAAAGAGAGAGAGAGAGAGAGAGAGAGAGAGAGAGAGAGAGAGAGAGACGAACAAAGGGAAAGAAACCAAACTTTACTGGTGCAAATTGAACATGAAACATTTCAGCAAATAAAAACGTACCCTCTTTCTCTCGTCTAACTTCCATAGCCAAAAGGAAAAACAAAATACTTACAAATTAGCATCTGTGTATTTATCAGGGTCTGTGTATGTGTTTTCTCTCTCTGGGCTTGGGATGTTTTGAGCTAATTTGGAAGTGCCCGTTTGGTCGCCCACAAAATGATGCTTGAGGGTCTAACACGCATAAATTAGGGAGCCCTACAATGGCAGAGGACGGTCATTGTACCTCTTCCCTTTATGAGCTCTTACGGGGGACCCAAGGGCCTTTTTTTTTTAACACTTTAGACGATGGAGCGAGTGAGGGGCTGGGAGCTGGAGAGGGCAGGACAAGCCCTGCAAACCCTCCCCGCCAACTCAGCAGCAGCTCCCCCCTCCCCAATTATACCGGACTTCGCTGCAAGTCCCTTTAGGGAAACGTGTCTGCTCCGGGGCAGCGCGGAGTCCTTCACCTCCAGCCTCGACGCCCGCCCCGGAGTTTCTATTCCTTGGCGCTCGAGGGCTGGGGTAGCGGCAGGGACGGAGGCGCAAGGGATGGAGTATGCAGAGGGGGGTGATCCCGCGGAGAAACACCCAACTGCCCCTTTACCTTTTTTTGCCTGCATTATGGGGCGGGGGGAGGGGGGTGGGATGCGAGGAAAAAAGATGTCAATGACCATTGTTTGCTCGTTTGGGATGTTGCTCCGCCCCCGAGTCTGTCGTAAACCTGGCGCCGGACT
>NW_007086598.1:0-885 GCF_000164805.1 Carlito syrichta
CTCTTTGGGATTTGCCTTTGAGTGAAGAGTTTGCCTTGTGCAGGATCACACCTGTTTTCAGGCAAAGACTATGTTCAGTGGCTGGTCATGCAGGGTTATAAAGGTCCAGCTGTCTACTTCAACTCAATTCAGGACAACTCTACAGGGTTCTCTCAACTCTTGACCTCCCTGTAGGATTGGCTGAAACCTTTGCTGCAACTCCACTGCATCTCAATTTCTCCCCTCCACCCCCCCAATCTACCCCACTCCACTTCCCAGGGTCCCTCAGGTGTGTTGATTCTGAGCATGCTCTGCAATAAACCTCCTACTGCCATCTCAAAGTCTACTCCTGGGGAAACTGACCAGTAACCCTGTCTTTAAGTAAAACTGGAGTCCTTTCCTAATCAGCTTGATCACAGTTATCTAAAAATTTTCTTGATTAGTGTTATATTCCATTCAGAATGGCCTCTTTGAGACAGGCAAGGACTAAGCCAGAACTGTATTTGGTAGAGTGATGGTTGGGGGCCAAAAAAGCATGCAGGAGGAGGAGGAGGAGGAGGTGAGGTTCTGGTAGTGGAAGGAAAGAGCAGATAGAGTTCTAAGTGCTAAGAACAAATCCCTGGGTGCTGATCAGGTGGATACTTGCACTAAATTCAGAAACAGGGCAGCCTCAAGCAAAAATGTAAATTAGACAACATTTGTTCTACTCTCCCCAGTGCCTTTTTCCTCCATGGAACCATCAGAACCTATCCCTGGAAAAGATTTGATAAGCTATTTCCCCCTTATTGTGACTTAAGTCAGCAGATTTGTATTGAGTTTTTTTTTTCAGTTACACAAATATTTGTATTTCAAGTATTTTTATGGAATAAAAAATGTGGTCCTTTGTTAAAAGGAATTCTAAGAAGG
>NW_007086599.1:0-3283 GCF_000164805.1 Carlito syrichta
CCACCAAGGCAGTCAGCTCTTTTCCGTCAATGCGTTTGGCAGAGCAATTGTGCATCCTCCCACACAAAAATTTGAAAGGGAGAAACATTTCAGAATGCACCCAGGGAATTCACCAAGTAATGCCTTCTTGCTCCACTGTGGGGTTCCCATCGCCCCCTGGGTGGCAGCGTAGAGCTGCACATGGGCAAAGCGTGTCCCATGAGAGAACTCTTAGTTCAAACAGAGGCGCTCTGCACAGCCGAAGTCCAGATGAGAAGAAAACCGCGAGACTCAGACTCATGTGTTGCAGCATGCACCAAGTGAGAATAACATAGATAGCCCCTAAAGAGCGCTGCACATTTTGAAAAGCTCCTTCCCCGGGAAGATGCACATGCACAACAAGCCTCACAGAGGCCGTCTACGCTTATTCAGCAAGGCCAACGCGAGAGTGACTGCATTTCCTAGCCTAGAGAAACGCCAAGGGGTAAAAGGTTTCAGGGCTCAAACAGAAGGCAAGCACTGCTTTTCTACAAGTGAGTGTGTAGCACTCATTTCACTCAGTCTGACACCATTGACATGCTCATTCCTACATGTGAAGTATGGACATAACATGCTCGGCTATGCTCATTCAAGCCGTACCTTGAGAATCGTGTATTACACCGTACAGCACACAAGAATCAAACTACTGGAAAATACATCACAATGCAGTAAACATTTGACACAGCATTTCCCAAGCTGATGCACACTCACAGCCAGCAGGCCAAGCTTGTCAGCTCTTCCTCGTAAATGCCAACGGAAGAGCAATGGCTTTGGATAGGAGACGGACAGGTCAAATCAAAAACACTTTAGAATTCAGTAGGTGAACAAATCATGCTTTCCCAAAGATGACAGCGAACCGGTCATGTCGCTCAGTGTGGCACCATGGAGTTGTGCACTTTGTATACAGGAAACGTTGCATACAGCTCTGCTAGGCCTTTGTATTCAATGTAGGATAATACACGCTGAAAAACAGGGAGAATCAGGCGTCACGCCAAAGACCAAGCCACTATAATACTTGTTGCCCCCCCATTCAGTGACGTGCCGTTTGGAGAAATGTCTCCCATGGAAGACTGTTGTTTTCCGGAAAGCAAACAATGGCTCTCGGGCATCGTTGGCAAATGAACCCGCAGAGCCATTGTATTCCGTGTGAGACGCCCGTGTCAAAAGAGAAAACTTTTCAGCATTCTCCGCTGAATGAAGCATGCTTGGCTACCCATGGCTATGGAGATCTGGATCCAGTCAGTGCAGCAGCTGAAGTTGCACTCTGGTCACCAAATGCTCCCCGCCTAGTATAGTGCATATACAGGAGAGCTCTGAGAATCAGGGAGGAGAGCACGCACAAAGCCAGTGTATACAGACTGCCAATGAAGTGCAGTGCAGCGCAGGCTTCAATAGCGTGTCCCCAGGAGGACCCAGCATCACCCCCAGTGTAACAGAGGCTCTCCGTGCTTACTCGGCAATGAAAACGGCACAGCCTTGGTAGTCCTTATTAGGTTTAAACGCCATAGGGAAAAACAACTTAGAATTCTCCCCATCCACACATAACGCTCTCCTGCTCGTGACTGTGGAGCACTTGTGTCACTCATTGCGGCACTATGCTTGCAGATTTCTCTCCGTGAAACACGGAGGTTTCACGCTCGTACGCAAAGGCCCTCTATGGAAAGGAACACAAATCAAGGGGAAAGAGTGAGAATGAGGTTTACAGCAGGCGGCAATGAAGAATAATAGTCACAGCAAAGAGGTGACACTGCAGCACACATTGGGCACAGACTTAAGCCAGGAAGGTGCCCGTGCACCCCAGGCCTAAGAAAGGCCACTCCACCAGCAATCCACAGTCTCATTGCTTTCCCTGACAGGAGAAGGTGTCAAGAAAGAGCAATTCAGAATTCCCCCGGGTCACACATAATGCCTTCCCACAAGTAACTGTGAATGTCTCAGATCCCTCATTGTGGCACAGGGGAGATGAGCATTCCCGCATGGGAGAGGTTGACAAGCCGCACGCCAAAGCAGTCACCCTGTAGAGCGTAAGATACACGAAAGGGAACAAGTGGGAAGGAGGAATGACAGCACGCACACTCAGTGCCAGAACCTCACAGTGCAGCACACTTCTCACACAGCACTTTCCAAGGGAGACGGACATTCAAAACAAGCACCACCAAGGCAGTCAGCTCTTTTCCGTCAATGCGTTTGGCAGAGCAATTGTGCATCCTCCCACACAAAAATTTGAAAGGGAGAAACATTTCAGAATGCACCCAGGGAATTCACCAAGTAATGCCTTCTTGCTCCACTGTGGGGTTCCCATCGCCCCCTGGGTGGCAGCGTAGAGCTGCACATGGGCAAAGCGTGTCCCATGAGAGAACTCTTAGTTCAAACAGAGGCGCTCTGCACAGCCGAAGTCCAAATGAGAAGAAAACCGCGAGACGCAGACTCATGTGTTGCAGCATGCACCAAGTGAGAATAACATAGATAGCCCCTAAAGAGCGCTGCACATTTTGAAAAGCTCCTTCCCCGGGAAGATGCACATGCACAACAAGCCTCACAGAGGCCGTCTACGCTTATTCAGCAAGGCCAACGCGAGAGTGACTGCATTTCCTAGCCTAGAGAAACGCCAAGGGGTAAAAGGTTTCAGGGCTCAAACAGAAGGCAAGCACTGCTTTTCTACAAGTGAGTGTGTAGCACTCATTTCACTCAGTCTGACACCATTGACATGCTCATTCCTACATGTGAAGTATGGACATAACATGCTCGGCTATGCTCATTCAAGCCGTACCTTGAGAATCGTGTATTACACCGTACAGCACACAAGAATCAAACTACTGGAAAATACATCACAAGGCAGTAAACATTTGACACAGCATTCCCAAGCTGATGCACACTCACAGCCAGCAAGCCAAGCCTGTCAGCTCTTCCTCGTAAATTCCAACGGAAGAGCAATGGCTTTGGATAGGAGACGGACAGGTCAAATCAAAAACACTTTAGAATTCAGTAGGTGAACAAATCATGCTTTCCCAAAGATGACAGCGAACCGGTCATGTCGCTCAGTGTGGCACCATGGAGTTGTGCACTTTGTATACAGGAAACGTTGCATACAGCTCTGCTAGGCCTTTGCATTCAATGTAGGATAATACACGCTGAAAAACAGGGAGAATCAGGCGTCACGCCAAAGACCAAGCCACTATAATACTTGTTGCCCCCCAATTCAGTGACGTGCCGTTTGGAGGAATGTCTCCCATGGAAGACTGTTGTTTCCGGAAAGCAAACAATG
>NW_007086600.1:0-777 GCF_000164805.1 Carlito syrichta
GGCAGACTGTGCACTCCGGTGGCTCTCTTTATCATGTCCCACTGTCTCTGAGACCCTCACATTCAGAGCACACCTATACACCCTTTTCTTTTCTGGTCATGCTTTCTCCATTGCCCATTCCTCCACCTCCCAGAATGGTTCATATTTACTCAGCTATGGAGGGGAATTGAACTTAAAAGATGAGAATGATTTCCAGTTTCCCTGCACCACAGGCAACGAGCTTGGAGTAGATATTCTATCCTAATAATAAGTAAAAAGCTGAACAAACAGAAAATGGGCAACTCTTCTTAGATCCTTCAGAGAGTTGAGATTTCAGGGAAAACCACTGCTCCAGAACTTGAAGAGACAGACTGCAGAATGCAGATATCACAGCTTTCTGAAGCAGAAACCCAAGGATTGAAACCTCCACAGGAGCCAGCACTAAGGTAGGAAAACCTGAGCTCTAATTGATGAACTGCTGAAGGCACAGCATGGAAAACTTGTGAGGGAAAATCCCTGGAGGCCAGTCATGGAGTCCCACATTTTTGTCAGTTTGAGATTCCGGAGCTGCACCAGTGTCTCATGGCAAAAAAACAGAGAAAAATCTCCCCATGCTTCCAGCAGGGAATTTTTTAATTGAAATATGCCAGAGCACACTGTTCTCTTTAACAAGACCTGCTGGAAGGACTCGTTTAACTGGAGCTTCATGTGCTGGGGTTGTATTCTATCCCAACTGACCTGGAGAAAGGAAAATTCCTACCATGAGCCCCTTCTTTTTTTTTTTTTTGAGCTGGAGTC
>NW_007086601.1:0-699 GCF_000164805.1 Carlito syrichta
CCAGAAACCTAGCTGTGTGCTTTTTAAAATGCAAAATAAATAAGTTCTACTTACTTGAGTTATAAAATCAATTTTTTATTCTGGAAAACAGCCAGAGTTTCCATTTCAGGTACATTGTGGAAATGTAGCAGGAAAAACAGATTGTGACACTGAGACTATTATAGGAAGTGGCACTTCACTACGCTGGCTAGCTCAGCGGGCCGAGAATTTCATGCATCCAAATCAAGCTCGAGCACCCCAGAACAGGAGACGTGGGGTCTTATACCCTCATTTAAGTAATGGAGGGGGGTCGTGTTGAGTGATTAAATACTTCCTTTGGAATCTTACAAGGTTGTACTCAGCAAAATCAGATTTTTCAAAGAACAAATGGTTTCCAGAAACTGCAGGCTTGTAAACTGTCAACTTCAGAAGGGGGGTTTTTGGATAAGTCTGTGAATTAGCCACTCTTTTTGCATATCCATTAAATGGCTATTCTTTGGGCCATTTGGCCTTTACCAAAAAAAACCTGCCTGGCGCCCGGGTGTCTTTAAAGTTGCAACTTGCCTTGCAAAAGAAAATACCTTTACCTGCTATCAACTCCTTTCCTGCCCTGGGCTAGTGATTGCCATGAAGCCAACTGCTAATCCTGAACCAGCTACTTGTTTCTGTGTTTATTCATTCAATCATACAAGAAATATATTTGAACATTTGCTGCATCTG
>NW_007086602.1:0-737 GCF_000164805.1 Carlito syrichta
TCTCGTTACGCTTTGTGTACACATAAGACTTATTCGGTCTAAATGAGTAAACGGATCCTACTATGAGTTGTCTTTCACAGAAATGGAACCTGAAGAAAGCGTTTCATAAGAAATCGGTACGTTTGTCTTAGAGTCTTTTGTTCGTCCTTTTTTTTTTTTCCTGAGGTGAATTTCCCATGGCTAGGTCTCAGGAGGCGTTCGGACATTTTTAAAGTCACGTTCTACCGTAGGCCGAGTGGCAGCCTGCCCCGCCCCACGGCAGATCCAAAGAAAACTCCATCGGATGTAAGACTGAGACAGTTCAGGCTTTCGATCCGTGGTTTGGCATCATGATCGCTAGGAATCTTTCAGAGACACAAGTAAACCGGACTAGGTATTTGGTATCCCTCGGGATCTGAGTCAATCGATCGTTGAAGGAACTTTGAAATTGTTTCTGGTGGGCCTTTTTCCTACCCCTCTGAAGGAAACGGGGCCACAGACATAGCTGTTCGAAAGGAAATAGGTCGTCCACCTGGGACCGATTTTCATCACAGCTCAGAAGCTCGCTGCCCTCTGGAACTCCCTGGACCGAGGAGATCCCAAATCCCTTCCACCCAGGGGAGCGAGTGCCGCTCAGAGATCTCGGAGAGAGGAAGGCCCCGACTGACGGCTGCCAGAAGACGGGGAGGCACCCTTCCTCAGGCTCGGTGACTCAGCCTGTAATCCCACACCTTGGGAGGCTGAGGTGAGTGGATGGC
>NW_007086603.1:0-742 GCF_000164805.1 Carlito syrichta
CTCGAACCTCACCCGGTCCGCCCGTACCCTAATATTTTGGGAGGTTCCGCCGAGACATGCGAGATATCTCTCTCTTTCTCTCTCTCTCTATTTCCTAACTGGTGGCCCTCTGTGGACTGTGTTGGAAACTAGTGGCAATTGAAGGCTCTAGCTGAGGCTACACTTCAGCGTGCAGCTCCAGGGAAAGACATCAGACAGCTGTGGGCTGACTGGGCGAGGCACTAAGGTTAAATATTTGCTTCCTTCTAGCCAAGATTTCGGGGTTTCCCCGTGGACCGAGCTGCATCTCAGAGGACAACTGACGGTCTCTGCCTCGGGCTACTCCCTAGGGAGGCAAGAAAGTCCCCAAAGGAAAGTTCGAACCGCCAGAGCCTGTAAGGGTGGGAGACAAAGTGCTTGGTTTCTTTGCTCTTTTCCTCTCTGACTGGCGAAGTAACTCCACGAAGGACCTTGAAACTCCAACAGCTACGTTATGCCTTTCTGCGCCTTTGGTGAGTCATCCCCTTTGATTTTTCATCCACACACACATATTTGAATGTACGCTCTTGGACCGCCCTTTGTTCGGATGGCTTTCTGGGTCTCTCGGGTTTCCGGTTCTGTCTTGGAAGACTCCTAGCAAGGGTCGGGGACCTGGTACCTGCTCAAAGTCCTGGTACCAGGCCTTCCAAGACTCAAAAACAACAACTCAGAAGACAACACAAAAATTGAAAATCCATGAAGTCACCATTCAGAACAAGTAATA
>NW_007086604.1:0-589 GCF_000164805.1 Carlito syrichta
ATATAATGGACCTTGAACATCCAATGTAATACTATAACAAAATGACTGACGGTACTGGGAAACTATGGGGGGGAGGGGGAGGGGATTAACAGTAGCAAATATCTGTCTGGGGCTGGGAAAACACCTCTTATCAACAGGGTGTCTGAATGAAACGTAATTGTACACCTAATCCTTAACTGTACCCCACAAAACTATAATAAAAATACTGATTAATTAAAAAAAAAAAAAATGTTTTTTTGTCTTATTCTTGATTTGCAAGAGTCTTTATATATTTTCAATACAAATCTTTAGTCATAGCTCTTTATGGTAATTATTTCCTCCTAGTCAGCTTGCCTTTTAATTATCTATAAAAAATCTTTCTCTCAGAGCAGAAGATTTTAATTTTCATGAAGGCTAGTTTATTATTATTTTATTTTGTGGTTTACATGTTTTGTGACCTATTCATTTATTTCTACCAAGTGAATGTTCAGTTGTTCAAGTACCTTTTGTTGAAAAAGACCATCTTTTCTCTCATTGAATGACCCCAGCACTTTGTGGAAATCAATTTCCTATATACATGTTGGTCTATGTCTGGGCTTTCTATTCCATT
>NW_007086605.1:0-695 GCF_000164805.1 Carlito syrichta
TAGGACCCCTTTCTGACTTATAGACATCCTTACATGGTCTTTCCTCCGTGTGCATGTGGAGACAGGTAACTCTGGTGTCCCTTCCTCCCAGTGGAATGACATTAGCTCCACCCCATGTGACCTAATTTAATCTTAATTTATCTACCTCCAAATATAGCCACATTAGGAGTTAGGACTTCAATATTTGTTTTTTTAGGGGACACTATTCAATCCATAATGTATGATCACCTATAGCTTCAAAGAAGCCTGAAGTTTAAGGATCAAAGTTATCATACATGGCTTAGACCAGATTTCCTCATTTAAGTTTTGATTATTCATTGTGAGGCAACCCTGTGCACTTTATAATGTTTACAGCATCCCTGGCTTCTTCCCAGTTGATGGCAGTGACAATTTGCACCCTTTGCCACCTCCAAATTGTAACAACCCAAAATGTCTTCAGACATTGCCAAATGCAACTGAGTAGGGTGGGCTGAAATTATGAGCCCCAGCCCCAGCTGAGAACCACCAGCTTGGACCATAATCCATGCCTTGATGTTGGATTTGTTGCTACCTTGCACAAAATGTGGGATCTCTTGATTAAAACATTAACAGATTATGAGGGAAAGTTGTAGGATAGACAGTTAACATAATCTGCCACAGAACTCCTTATATGTCTTCATAACTGTCTCAGTAGAAGATTCACATTTTTTAAAAAA
>NW_007086606.1:0-798 GCF_000164805.1 Carlito syrichta
CCAGAGCTCGAAGACCAAAACACAGAACTAACCCAAACTGTCAAAAGCATAGAAAAGAAGCTCAAAAAGACAGAACAAAACCTGCAAGAGATGAATGATCACTTCAAGAGACCAAACCTAAGAATAATTGGGCTTCCTGAGGCAGAAAGAGAAACCGAAGCCACACTGGAACAAACATTTCATGAAATCATTCAAGAAAACTTCCCTCATCTCATTAAGGATGAAAAAATTCAAACACAAGAGATTCAGAGAACCCCTGCAAGACAACAAACGAGAAGACCAACTCCCAGACACATAATAATTCACCTAAACAAAGTAACTATGAAAGGAAAAATCCTAAAGGCAGCAAGAGAAAAAGGCCAGACTACCTACCAGGGAAAATCAATTAGAATAGCAGCAGATTTATCAACAGAAACCCTTCAGGCCAGGAGAGCCTGGAGCCCTATCTTCAAAGTTCTAAAAGAGAAACAATTTCAACCAAGAATAACCTACCCAGCCAAACTAAGCTTCATAAATGAGGGAGAATTGAAATCTTTTCCAGACATCCAATCCCTACGAACCTACGCCGCCACCAGACCACCTCTACAAGAAACACTTAAGAAAGTACTGAACACAGAAGAAAAAGAAAAAAGAACAACAACATTCTTCACAAGAGTACAGGCAAAAGATTAAAAACACACATGAACCAACTCCAAAACCCAAAGAAAGACAACAAATAAACAGGAACAACTCTGTAAGAACCTTATGACAGGGATCAACTCTTGCATTTCAATTATTAGCCTAAATGTGAACGGACTA
>NW_007086607.1:0-543 GCF_000164805.1 Carlito syrichta
GACCGGTTAGTTGTTAATTTGTGTTCCTTCCATTTCTTCATGTGTGTTTGTAGGGATATAAATTCCCCTCTTACTACAACTTTCAAGGTGTCCCAGAGGTTTTGGTAAGATGTTTCTTCATTTTCATTTGTTTCCAGGTATCTTTTGATTTCTGTTTTGATTTCATCATTGACCCAGGAGTTGTTTAGCATCATGCTGTTTAATGTCCATGTCTTTGTGAGTTTTGGGGGGAATTTATTGGTTGCAATGTTTATTTGTATTCCACTGTGGTCCGAGAAGGTGCATGGTAGAATTTTGGTCCTTTTAAATTTGCTTATGCTTGATTTATGGCCAATTACGTGGTCGATCTTAGAATACGTTCCATGTGGTGATGAGTAGAATGTCTGTGGTCTTTGGATGGAGTGTTCTGTAGGTATCAATTAAGTCCATTTGGTCCAAAGTCACATTGAGGTTCCGGATCTCCTTGCTGATTTTTTGTCCTGAAGATCTGGCTAGGGTTGTGAGTGGAGTATTAAAGTCCCCAGTTATGATGGTGTTAGAGAC
>NW_007086608.1:0-769 GCF_000164805.1 Carlito syrichta
AAGAAAGTAGTGGCAAGAAGGTACTTGAGAGATGTTAAATATTGCATTGGTTCTGGGCCTAATAGAGAGAGAGAGAGGGAGAGAGAGGGAGAAAGAGAGAGAGAGAGAGAGAGAGGTGTCAAATGACTACTGAATTCAAAAGCCCCCACTACTACCAGTGGCTTCAGCATAATAATAAGCCTGCTTCTTGTGACAACATGAATATAGAAGCAAATTAAGTTTTCTATTGTTTGAATTATATGATTTCTTTAGGAAAAAATATGACCGGAGAACCATGTGCTAGGCAACCAATTGATATCATCCAAGTTAAGGAAAACAAACCTGTGTCCATTAAAAAAGAAATGAGAACTAAGATCCAGGTCTCTATTTACCTCCTGGGATTTAAATCACATAATCTAGAAACTCCAGTGAGATCCCAGAGGATTCAGACAGGTTTACTGAAAGCCCTTTCTCATCTGATTGCCGGTAGTGCATGCACGTGGTTTCTGGCTACCTCGCATCCCTGGCCCCACATTCTAGAAAGAGTACTGCCATTTGTTCAGAGAATTCCCTCTTCCCACTGCATGTGGTTCTGGAGGGGCAGACAGTCCATCCCTGTTCAAGTGTTAGCCACAGAGATGACTGTGGCCCAGACCTAGCCAGGCATCTAAGAATAGAAAGTCAGGATGCCTGTGCAGAAACAAGACATGGTTAATCTCAGCCTTGTCAATCACACTAAATCCAAAGGACTGGCTCACAGACTTTCACCTGTTCCAGGTACATCTGAGGC
>NW_007086609.1:0-327 GCF_000164805.1 Carlito syrichta
GCTGTCTCCCTGCTCTCTTGATGGTTTCTTTGGCTTTGCATAAGTTTGTCAGTTTAATAAGGTCCCACTTGTCTATCTTTTCTCTTATGAGCTGTGGGTTTCTGGTTTTGTTTAGGAATTGGATGCCAGCTCCAATTTTCATGAGGGTATTTCCTCATTTTCTAAGGTTCTTATGTTTTGAGGTTTTACATTTAGGTCTCTGATTCATTTGGAGTTAACCTTTGTGCAAGGGGATAGATAGGGGTCCTGTTTCAATCTTCTGCATATGGTCAGCCAGTTTTCCCAGCACCATTTATTGAATAAGTTCTCCTCTCCCCAGAGATAGGT
>NW_007086610.1:0-714 GCF_000164805.1 Carlito syrichta
CATTTAAATTTTAGAATAAAATTGTTAATACACACACACACACACACACACACACACACACACACAAATCTTACTGGGATTTGAACTGTGATTACATTGAATCTTTACAACAGTTTGACAGAGAATTAACATCTTAACAATGTTAGAGCACCGGGTTCAGTGGCTCACACCTACCTGTCATCCCAGCACTTTGGGAGGTGGAGGTGAGAGGACTGCCTGAGTCCAGGGGTTTGAGACCAGCCTGGGCAACTTGGCAAGATCTCGTCTCTACAATAAATCAAAAACTTAGCTTGGCATGGTGGTGCATGCCTATAGTTCCAGCTACTTGGAAGGATGAGGCAGAAGGATTACCTGAGCCCAGCAGGTAGGGGCTGCAGTGGCCATGAGCATGCCACTGCACTCCAGCTTGGGTTGTAGAGTGAGATTCCAACTCAAAACAAAAGCAAAAACAAAAACCAATGCTAGATATGATTTTTTAAATATATTATAGATGACGTCTTAAATGTCATTTTCCAATTTTGGAGGGATATAGAAAGGCAAGTTATTTTAGTGTACTGACTTGGTATTGGGTGGCCTTATTAAATATGTGTATTAATTCTAGTAGCTTTTAGATTCGGTTAGGCTTTCTGCATACACAACTGTCACCTACAAATCTTTTCGATCTGCATGCCTCTCATTCCCTTTCTTGCATCGGTGGAAAATTAGATGGACGTG
>NW_007086611.1:0-710 GCF_000164805.1 Carlito syrichta
TGGTAGCCATGGAGTCCTGAAGGGGCATCTCCCTGCCTCTTCCTGGTGTGGAGCACACCATGGCCCCCCGGGCAGGTTTGCCCAGTCTGACCCTGGCCAGCTATGTGGCAGCCACCCACAGGCCCTCCAGCAGCAAGGCCTGAAAGCCCATGTGCCCACAGCTGTCCCTGAGACCGATGCACAGATGGACCTTCCTCATCACCACTCCATGCTCCCTTCCTTCTGGATCAGAAGGAAATGAATATATTTATGTTTTGGGAGGAAGAGATCACCACTGTCAGGCTGTCACCACAGGCAGCAGTCACTCAGGGACTTGTTTCTTTGAGCTTCCGTGTGGCTTCCCTGGGTTGGTGGCAGCAAGCAGGCAACATTCAAGAGAGAGAAGAGATGACACTTTCCCCATGGGGATGTCTCTGTTGTCCAGGTGTGGCCTCAGAGGAGACAATGAGCTGGTTGGTCTTTCTTTGTCCCCCAGCTCCCATCTACATATTGGCTCCTGTGTTCCTGCATGGTCTGGATGCCACCCTTTCTCCTCCCTTCCCCTCACAGCCTGTCTCCTTTTGAAACTTGCTTTCTGGTGCCTCCTCTCTGGTTTCACAGAACAACTGTTTCACCTCTTGAGCCACCACAGGGTCGCAACCAAGGCAGAGATGTGAAGAGGACAGTCTCTTTCCTGAAATTCTTGCAGCTCCCCAAGTTGCTATTGAGCA
>NW_007086612.1:0-512 GCF_000164805.1 Carlito syrichta
GAATCTCGAACATGCTCCCACCCACTGTCCGGTCAAGTGCTTTCTGTCTGGTCCAAAAATCCTTACACAAGGTGCCTTGACCCCTCGGTTCTCCAGGAGAACCCTGGCTGTGCCAAACCTCTGTGATGACCGACTTTGCCACAGCCACACTTCTTGGACAGCCAACTCTTTAGGGGATGCCCCGTTTAGTCCACCTGTCCTTCCATGGGAGGTTCGTCATCCTGCCAGCCGATTCCCATCTTAAATGCCTCTTAAACAATCTGCACACAGGACTGGCCAACATATCCCTTAGACAACCAAAATCAGTGGCCTATATAATTTCTGTGAGCGTTCAAAACGGTGGGTGGAGATTTCCTAGTTCAGTCCTTTCTCTCCTCCATAAAACACTCCCTCTATAGCTTCTCTCCCTCCCACTGTCCCACATGCACCTTGTGCTTTCTCCTCCAAGCTCGCCTCCCCCACTACAAAGTCCCCAATAAGCCACCCTCCTGGCTCCCTCCTCTCCCATCTCA
>NW_007086613.1:0-779 GCF_000164805.1 Carlito syrichta
CTCTAGGAAACTAAAGAAAGATATTGACTCAAACACCATCATAACTGGGGACTTTAATGCCCCACTCACAACCCTAGACAGATCATCAGGACAAAAAATCAGCAAGGAGATCAGGAACCTCAATGTGACTTTGGACCAAATGGACTTAATTGATACCTACAGAACACTCCATCCAAAGACTACAGAGTACACATTCTACTCATCGCCACATGAAACATATTCTAAGATCGACCACATATTCGGTCATAAATCAAGCATAAGCAAATATAAAAGGACCGAAATTCTACCATGCACCTTCTCGGAACACAGTGGAATAAAAATAAACATTGACACCAACAAAGTCCCCCCAAAACCCACAAAGACACGGACACTAAACAGCACGATGCTAAACAACTCCTGGGTCAATGATGAAATCAAAACAGAGATAAAAAAGATACTCGGAAACAAATGAAAATGAAGAAACATCTTACAAAGACATGGACACTAAACAGCATGATGCTAAACAATTCCTGGGTCAATGATGAAATCAAAACATAGATCAAAAGATACTTGGAAACAAATGAAAATGAAGAAACATCTTACCAAAATCTCTGAGATGCCCTGAAAGCTGTAGTAAGAGGGGAATTTATATCCCTACAAACACACATGAAGAAAATAGAAGGAACAGAAATTCACAACCTAACAAGCCACCTAAAGAAGCTGGAAAAGCAAGACCATAAAAACCCTAATTTTAGCAGAAGAATCCAGTTCACCAAAATAAAAGCCCAAATCCAGCACAT
>NW_007086614.1:0-666 GCF_000164805.1 Carlito syrichta
TACCAAAGTCTCTGGGATGCCTTAAAAGCTGTAATAAGAGGGGAATTTATATCCCTACAAACACACATGAGGAAAATGGAAGGAACAGAAATTGACAACCTAACAAGCCACCTAAAGAAGCTGGAAAAGCAAGACCACAAAAACCCTAATTTCAGCAGAAGAATCCAGATCACCAAAATAAAAGCCCAAATCCAGGACATAGAAGACAAAAAGATAATACAAAAAATCAATGAAACAAAAAGCTGGTTCTTCAAAAGGGTAAACAAGATTGATGGTCCCCTAGCTAGACTGACCAAGAAAAAATGAGAAAAAAACCAAATAAACACAATCAGAAACACAAAAGATGACATCACATCTGACCCTGAAGAAATACAAAAGATCATTAGAGACTACTACGTACACTTGTATGGAAACAAACTTGAAAACCAGAAGGAAATGGAAGACTTTCTGACATCACACAATCTACCTAGGTTGGAACAAGAAGAAATTGAGACCCTAAATAGGCCAATAACAATCAAGGAAATCGACCACGTAATAAGAAAACTTCCTACAAAAAAAAGCCCTGGTCCAGATGGCTTTCCAGCAGAATTCTACAAGACATTTAAAGAGGAGCTGATACCAATCCTACTGAAAGGTATTCCAGGCGATTGAAAAAGATGGAACTCT
>NW_007086615.1:0-1024 GCF_000164805.1 Carlito syrichta
CTAAAAGAGAAACAATTTCAACCAAGAATAACCTACCCAGCCAAACTAAGCTTCATAAATGAGGGAGAATTGAAATCTTTTCCAGACATCCAATCCCTACGAACCTACGCCGCTACCAGGCCACCTCTACAAGAAACACTTAAGAAAGTACTGAACACAGAAGAAAAAGAAAAAAGAACAACAACATTCTTCACAAGAGTACAGGCAAAAGATTAAAAACACACATGAACCAACTCCAAAACCCAAAGAAAGACAACAAATAAACAGGAACAACTCTGTAAGAACCTTATGACAGGGATCAACTCTTGCATTTCAATTATTAGCCTAAATGTGAACGGACTAAATGCACCACTGAAAAGACATAGATTGGCAAAATGGATAAAATATCATCAGGCAACAATCTATTGCCTTCAAGAGACTCACCTCACTAAAAAGGACATCCACAGACTCAAAGAAAGAGGATGGGAAACAAACTTCCAGGCGAACGGAATACAAAAAAAGGAGGAGTAGCCATCTTAATTTCAGACAAAATACCCTTCAAACTATTAAAAATCAAGAAAGATACAGAAGGCCACTACATAATGATAAAAGGCTCAATCCATCAACAAGAAATATCTATTCTAAATATATATGCACCCAACATAGGTGCGCCAACTTTCATAAAGCAGCTTCTTGGAAAACTAAAGAAAGATATTGGCTCTAACACTATCATAACTGGGGACTTCAATACCCCACTCACAACCCTAGACAGATCATCAGGACAAAAAATCAGCAAGGAGATCCGGAACCTCAATGTAACTTTGGACCAAATGGACTTAATTGATACCTACAGAACACTCCATCCAAAGACCACAGAATACACATTCTACTCATCACCACATGGAACATATTCTAAGATCGACCACATAATTGGACACAAATCAAGTATAAGCAAAGTTAAAAGGACTGACCAAGAAAAAACGAGAAAAAAACCAAATAAGCATAATCAGAAACACAAAAGATGAAGTCACATCTGACCCTGAAG
>NW_007086616.1:0-2260 GCF_000164805.1 Carlito syrichta
TGGTGTCAGTCAGATGGTCTGCCTTCCTGGGGAACATTTCTCACCTTGGAGAGGAGAGCAAACATCAACCCAGCCTGGGAGTGTTGGGAACTCCCACACCAAATAGGGGATAGCCATTGGGAGTTGGGTTGGGGCTGGTAGGTGCCAAGATTGGCAGACACTCATATGTTGGGGGAGAGTATTGGAAGGACAGAGAGAAGCTTTGCAGGAGATTGGATCTTTCTTTCTTTCTTTCTTTCTTTCTTTCTTTCTTTCTTTCTTTCTTTCTTTCTTTCTTTCTTTCTTTCTTTCTTTCTTTCTTTCTTTCTTTCTTTCCTTTCCTCTCTTGGTGCCCCAGTCTGCTCTCAAACATCCCAAATTGGTCCATTCTCTAGGTCTGGGCCTCAAAAACTGCTGTGATCACAGGCTTTCCATTTGGGAAGCATCTGGGTCTTCCTGCTGGATCTTGAACTCTGGGCCAGCGGCGATCATCCTGCCGAGACCTGCCCTCACCCAATGTTTTCTGGGTTTTGCTTGGGGTCTAGGTGGGGACTTGCTATGGTGTCCAGCCTGGTCTCAAGCTCCTGGACTCTGGCCATCTTTCCATCTCAGCCATCCCAAGTGCCAAGGAGACAGGCTTGAGTTGCTTGGACATCCCCCCATCCTCCCAAATGTTTGAGAGTCACGCCCTCCCTTTTCTCCAAGGTGGCCGCTGGGAGGTTCGAGTGGGTCCACCCTGGGGAACAAGGCAGGCAAAGGGCTGGCCAGCCCCTGTGGAGACCCACCCCTGTGACTAGCTCTCCCCTGGGAGGATCAGGGCCATCTCTTCCATGCACTCACATGCATCTTGACCTTGGGGCACGATTGTGGAGGGTGGAGGCAGGCCTTCACGTGGCTGAAGGCATGGGACAGATTGCCTGGTGGACACCTTTGAAACATCCCGTGAATGACAAGCAGGAAAGTGCCTTTCTTCTCCATTCCTGAGGGTGACACTTAGCGCTGGGCAGCAAGGGAGGTGGTGGTGGTGCTTATTATTATTTGGAGTCAGAATCCTGCTCTGTTGCACAGTCTGGAGTGCAAGGGCATGCTCATGGACACCACAGACTCCACCTGCAGGGCTCAGACAATCCTCCCACCTCAGCCCACCAATTGGCTGGAAACAAAGGCCTGTGCCACCACACCCCGCTAATCCATGGATTTATTTTTGATGGCCGAGATGAGGTCGCACACTGCGTCATGGTCTGGTGTCAAACCTGCAGGCTCAGGACGTTCACTTGCCTGGGCCTCTGAAGGGCCGGGATGCCAGCCTGAGCCCCTGAGCCTGGTCCAAGGTTTTGGTCGTGGTGGTGATTGGTATTATTTTTCTGAGTCAAGGTCCTGCTCTGTCACCCAGACTGGCGCACAGGGGCCTGATCTCAGCCACCACAGCCTCTAGAGCCTGGGTGCCATGACCAGACCTTGTCACAGCAACAGGTTCCCAAAATTGAGTCAGGCATGGTGGTACCTGGAGACCCAGCTGCTCAGGGTCCAAGGCAGGAGCACTGCCTGGGCCCAGTAGGTAAAGGCCTTGGGAGCCATGATCATGCTGCCGCACCCCAGCCTGTCCAATGGAGACTTCAGCAATAAAAAAGATGCCTCCCAAGTGAATCATGATGGGCATCTACAGCTTCACAGGGAAAAGTCAGCTCAGGCAGGGCATGATGGAGAGATCAGGAGAGGAAGGGGCTTTCCCTCCACACTAAGGTGGTAGACCGGACAACCAAAACCCAGGCTGGCAATGGTGTTGCCAGAATGCCTTGATTGCTCTATGCCCTACAGTCACCCTAACTCAAGGCCCTCAGTTCCATGAGCTCACACCAGTCATTGCCATGTGGCATGAGTGTGGAGGGTGGAGGCAGACCTTCTGGGATATGTGGCCGAAGGCGTGGGAGGGATTTGCCCAGTGGTCACCTTTGATACATCCCGTGAACAACAGGCAGGAAAGTGACTTTTCCTCTCTCATTCCTGAGGGTGACACTCTGTCACCCAAGCCAGAGCACAGGGGAATTATCATGGACACTGCAGACTCCACCTGTGAGGCTCAGGCAATCCTTCCACGTCAGCTCCCCGATTAGCTGGAACCACAGGTCTTTGACACCACGCCTGGCTAATCTTTGGATTTATTTTTGATGGGCGAGATGAGGTCTCGCCCCATGTACCGGGCTGGTGTTGAACCCACAGGTTCAGGCCATCCACATTCCTGGGCCTCTGAAGGGCAAGGATGCCAGGCTGTGCTCCTGAG
>NW_007086617.1:0-780 GCF_000164805.1 Carlito syrichta
CCTCCCAGTCATTTACAATCCCATGCCATTGGGTTTTATCCTCCTAGTTTTATATTGGGTACTAACTCTGAAGGCAAAAGGAAAACAGTAAAATGGTTTCTCAAAAAATTAAAAATAAAGCTATTATTTGATCCAGAAATCCCACTTTAGGGTGTATATATATATATTCAAAAATTAAATAAAATCAGTATCTAAAAGCAATATCAGCACTCTTACAGTCATTGCAGCTTTATTTTCAATAGTCAAGACTTGGAAATAATCTAAGTGTCCACCAACGAATGAATCAATAAAGAAAATGCAACACATGTATGCACGGGAGCGCGTGCGTGCGCACACACACACAGAGTGGAAAACTGTTTAGCATAGATTTTAAAAATAAGAAAATATTTTCTTTTGACTGATAACATGGGTGAACCTGCAGGACATCATACTAAGTAAAAAATGAAAGAAAAAGCTAAATTTTAGAAGAAAAGGGTAGATTGGTGATTGCCAGCAGCTGGTGGAGAGGCATAGGAATGGGAAGATGTTCTTCAAATGTGCTCACTCATCAGTGGACCTTGGACAACTACTTTAATACTATAAGAAAATGAGAGTAGCAGGAAACTGGGGAAGGTAGTGGGGCAGGAGGTGGGATTTGCAGTAGTAGAAACGGGGAAGGGTGGGACACCTCATCAATAAGGGTACCTGCACAATGAATATTTGTGTACCTAACTCTGAATTGCACCCCACAATGTTGAATGAAAACAAAAAATTACGTTAAAAAAGTAGTTAGCCAGGCTC
>NW_007086618.1:0-908 GCF_000164805.1 Carlito syrichta
GAGCCCCACACTATGAGTTTTATTCCGATTGTCTTTAGATGTTCTCACTTGGCTCAAATCAGGCTTCCCAGAACACAATCTTAGGGTGGAGTTTAGAGTGAGAGCAGGATTTCTTCAGAAAGATTTACCTTATAAACCTTTTGTGTTAGGTATTCTCACTAGGCTTGCTGTCATTCCTTAAAACGTTTTTATTCCCATTTCTCTCATCCTTCATTCAGCTCTCTGGGTCAGATGTGGCCTTCCTCTCTGACTGTGCTTCTCACACATGTTTAGGGCCTAAATTGCCACAAGCTCAGTGGCTTGAAACAACACAAATGTAATGTCTTACAATTACACGGGTCTGGAGCACAATGAACATCTTCCTGGGCTCAAACCAAGGTGTTGGCCGAGCTACAATGTTTCCTGGAAGATTCACTAGAGGACCACTTCTTTTCTTACCTTTTCTAGCTTCCAAAAACTTCCCACGTTCCTTGGTTCATGGCTCTTCCCCGATCTCCAATACCAGTGACACGGCTCCTCTCTGCTGCCTTCTGTAGTCATAGCTGCTTGGTGACCACAGCTGGGGAAGGTTTTGAGGACTTGTGATTGGGTTTGGCTGACTTGGGTAACAGACTACCATTCCCATCTCAGGGTCCTTCATCTTAATCTCATTGGCAAAGTCCCCCTTTCCATATAAGGTTACACAGTTCCAAGGATTAGGATGTGGACATTTTCAGGACAAATACTATGCCTACCACAATCCCCTTCTTTTATTATTTTTTTTTTTTAGTGGGCCATGCTACTCCGGAGACTTGAAGGAGATCAACCATATCTCTTTTCCCTCATTTGAGTGAACCCACGGTGCAGTCATTTTGAAAACACAGACCTCAGAGCATTGAGTTCTAGACCAAGGCTTCTCAACTGACTGT
>NW_007086619.1:0-782 GCF_000164805.1 Carlito syrichta
CCCGACCAGCAATCCACAGTCTCATTGCTTTCCCTGACAGGAGAAGGTGTCAAGAAAGAGCAATTCAGAATTCCCCCGGGTCACACATAATGCCTTCCCACAAGTAACTGTGAATGTCTCAGATCCCTCATTGTGGCACAGGGGACATGAGCATTCCCGCATGGGAGAGGTTGACAAGCCGCACGCCAAAGCAGTCACCCTGTAGAGCGTAAGATACACGAAAGGGAACAAGTGGGAAGGAGGAATGACAGCACGCACACTCAGTGCCAGAACCTCACAGTGCAGCACACTTCTCACACAGCACTTTCCAAGGGAGACGGACATTCAAAACAAGCACCACCAAGGCAGTCAACTCTTTTCCGTCAATGCGTTTGGCAGAGCAATTGTGTATCCTCCCACACAAAAATTTGAAAGGGAGAAACATTTCAGAATGCACCCAGGGAATTCACCAAGTAATGCCTTCTTGCTCCACTGTGGGGTTCCCACTGGGTGGCAGCGTAGAGCTGCACATGGGCAAAGCGTGTCCCATGAGAGAACTCTTAGTTCAAACAGAGGCGCTCTGCACAGCCGAAGTCCAAATGAGAAGAAAACCGCGAGACTCAGACTCATGTGTTGCAGCATGCACCAAGTGAGAATAACATAGATAGCCCCTAAAGAGCGCTGCACATTTTGAAAAGCTCCTTCCCCGGGAAGATGCACATGCACAACAAGCCTCACAGAGGCCGTCTATGCTTATTCAGCAAGGCCAACGCGAGAGTGACTGCATTTCCTAGCCTAAAGAA
>NW_007086620.1:0-576 GCF_000164805.1 Carlito syrichta
GGAGATGCAAATTAAATGCTCACTCGGATACCACCTAACTCCAGTCAGAATGGCCATCATCAATAACTCAAGAAACAACAGGTGCTGGAGAGGGTGTGGCTTAAAGGGAACACTTCTACACTGTTAGTGGGAGTATAAACTAGTGTAACCTCTGTGGAAAACAGTGTGGAGATTCCCAAAAGATCTAAATCCCCGCAATCCCCCTATTGGGAATATACCTGGAAGAACTCAAATCGCTCTATAAAAAAGATACCTGCGCATGTATATCATAGCATTGTTCACAGTAGTAAGAACATAGAACCAACCGTGCTGCCCATCAAAAGAGAACTAGATTTTAAAAATGTGGTACATATACATGATGGAATATTACACATCCATAAAGAACAAAATCATGAAGTTCACAGCAACCTGGATGGGCTTAGAGTCTATAATACTGAGTGATCTTTCACAGAAACAAAGAACTGTGTATCACATGTTCACATTTATAAGTAGACCTTGAACAATTATCATAATACTATAAGAAAAGAATTGGCAGTAGTGGGAAACTGCTGGGAAGGGAGAGGGGAAGCAAGATTG
>NW_007086621.1:0-1152 GCF_000164805.1 Carlito syrichta
CAAGTGGGTCTGCTATGCACACTTACATAGAATCTGACCCCAGAAAAGCTCATGATTCAAAAATAAAGCATAAATTTAGTGTAAGGGTGCAGAGGCAAGAGAGTCTTTGGTAGTGAGCTGAAAAGTTATGACTGAGTTTCAATTCCTTTAACTGCTAACATAAACTAGAGTTAACCATTGGCATCAAAAATAAAGACTGTCAGGACAAGGAGAAAGATGGCATACGTGATGTCAGAGCATTTGAGAACACAAGTCATCTCAGGGAATACCAAGACCCTGTCTTACTCTTTATGAAAGCACCTACAATACAGGCATGTGAGTATTTCACACTATTGCTTTTTGAAGCTGGAAACTTAAAACAGATCCTGGAAAGAAGCCCAAAAGAGTGGTGATTAAAAGAGCAAATGAATCCTATCAAGACCAGAAATTATCAGGATTTTGTACACAATGGCACGATTATAATTATAAATTATATAAATGTGGGTTCTGAAATGTCAGTCACTGTAGGAACTTTTGAAACATAAATATTTAGACCCCTCTCTACTAAAAGTCAGGAATTTTACCTCTTTTGGCTAATAATTTTGATAAAGATAAGCATATTCTTTGTGCCATCTGAAATGTAAGACTATCTTAAACAGTAAATATCATTACCAGATATTCCAAAGGATTAAAACAAAACATGTCTCTTCAAAGGGATAACAAAATAAAAATGAAGTCCCTTCTTTAACTTAAACTTGAAAGTAAATAATCAAACATTCAACACTTCTTAATCAAATGCAAATTTTCAGACACTTCTGCAAATTAAAATGACATCTTGAACATGAACATTAATTTTGATAGATTTGAAAACTCAAAACAGTTAGGAACTAGATGATTTCTGCTTACAGCCTTCATTTACAACAGCTTGTTTTTTGTGATAAGTGCTGATTGCAATTTGTCTTAATTTTCAGACTTGTTTACATTCAAATTGAGTAGAAAATTTATTAGTAGTCATGAATCTCTATTTTAGTGTCTATTTTAGACTCAACCATATTCTGGTGAGCTGTGAATTCATTCATGAAAAGAGATGATGGCCTGCATAATAAAACACAAACTAATTTGATCTATAAATTTAATTACCCTGAATTACCAAACTAAAACGAGCTATCAATA
>NW_007086622.1:0-822 GCF_000164805.1 Carlito syrichta
ATGTAAAAATTAAGCTTTTAGCAATCTACAGATTCAATGAAATAATCATTAAGTGAACATAATTCTTCTCAGACCTGGAAAATACAATAAAGTATGCCTATGAGCCGGGCTCGGTGGCTCAGCCTGTAATCCTGAGTCTTTGGGAGGCTGAGGTGGGTGAATTGCTTGAACCCGCGGGTTCAATACCCGCCTGAACATCGAGACCTCAGCTCAACAATAAATCAAAAAATAACAAGGGCGTGGTAGCACATGACTGTAAATCAGGTTACTTGGGAGCCTGAGCCAGAAGGATCGCTGGAGCACAGCAGGTTGAGGTTGAGGTGGCCGGGAGAGGTCACTGCACTCAGGTCTGGGAGACAAAGTGGGACTTCAACTCAAAATAAAAACAAAACAATTCATATGAAACCATAAACTATTAAGAATAGCCAAAAGAATCTTATCAAAAGAAACAAAGCAGGAGCTATCACTGTTCCAGACTTCAAACTTTACTATATATTTACAGTAATAAACACAGTCTGGTATTGGTACAAGAATAGGTCCATAGGACAATGGATCAGGACAGAGAATGAAATCCTCAAATTCTCAACCAATTCATCTTTAAAAAATCACTCAAGATTCAATGGTAATGGAGAACATATTCAGTAAATGGTGCTGGTAAAAGGCTGAGGACATGCACAAGGTTGAAACAGGAATCTAACCATAATCATACACATTAACTCTAAATGGATCTAAGACCTAAAAGTAAAACACCAGATTATAATAATCTTAGAAAACACAGGAGACACAATTATTGAAACTGGAACCCGGAAATTAATTCCTCTT
>NW_007086623.1:0-529 GCF_000164805.1 Carlito syrichta
GGAGTGTTCTGTAGGTATCAATTAAGTCCATTTGGTAAAGAGTCACATTGAGGTTTCGGATCTTGTTGCTGATTTTTTGTCTTGATGATCTGTCTAAGGTTGTGAGTGGGGTATTGAAGTCTCCAGCTATCATGGTGTTGGAGTCGATATCCTTTTAGTTTACCCAGAAGTTGCTTTATGAAATTTGGTGCTCCTATGTTGGGTGCATATATGTTTAGGATAGATATTTCTTGTTGATGGATTGAACCTTTTATCGTTATGTAGTGGCCTTCTGTATCTTTTTTGATTTTTGATAGCTTAAAGGGTATTTTACCTGAGATTAAGACTGCATCACTTCCTTTTTTTGTGTTCCGTTTGCCTGAAAGTTTGATTCCCATCCTCTTACTTTGAGTCTGTGAGTGTCCTTTCTAGTGAGGTGAGTTTCTTGAAGGCAATAAATTGTTGCCTGGTGATATTTTATTCATTTTGCCATTCTATGTCTTTTCAGTGGTGCATTTAGTCTGTTCACATTCAAACTAATTATTGAATG
>NW_007086624.1:0-1733 GCF_000164805.1 Carlito syrichta
TAAATCAAAAAATCAGCCGGGCATGGTAGCGCTTGCCTGTAATTCTAGCTACTAGGAAGGCTGAGGCAGAAAGATCGCCGGAGCCCCAGTGGGTCGAGGCTGTGGTGGCCAGGAACATGCCACTGCACTCCTGCCTGGGCGACAGAGTGAGACTCCAACTAAAAAAACAAACAAACAAAAATGCCCCAACCCTGATGGAACTGGTCAAGCAGACAATAAGAATGACTACCACTAGCTATGTGCTCTACATGCAGGTAGTTCCCAATCCTTTACAACCTGGAACACCCACAGTCAGTCCTTGAGGTTTAACTATGAGAACTCGGAGGCTAGCAAGGCTGGTGGTATCTTGGTATCCCACAGCTAGTAAGGGACAGACCTGGGATTTGAGTCTAAATATGATTAACTCCACACCCTGTGCTCTAACCACCTCACTGCACTGTCTTTCTTCTTACTATTAAGAGTAGATTCTGGGCACTGATTTGGATGCTCAGGGATCCCCTGAGCAAGAAAGTAACTGCTCCACCTACAATCACAGCAAATGAGCATTCCAGCTTGTGAACAACCCAGAGAGAGGAGAGCACAATAAACCGTTCTAGGACAGGAATCTCACACTCACTTGTGTTTACATTTCCCCCAAATACATGACTGTCCCAGACTACATTCCCCCAGCAAGTTAGTGGGAGAGGCCTGTTGACCAGATTTTTTTTCCTTTGTTTTTGATCTGCGTACAGATAACTGTGTATTTGGGCACAGGTAAACATGTTTCTTGATATGGGTTGGGGTCAAAGAGTTTGACAGCCACTGTCTATCCCAAGAATTTAACAAGGAGCTCTCGCTTAAGTAACTTTTCAACAGACTTGACCTACTGTAGTTATGATTAAGAAATTATTACATTGGCTGAACACTGAGAGGTTTCACAACATCTGTTTAGAGTTTCGTAATGGTTTCCATAATGGGGAATTTCAAAATGTACAACTTTCTGTTGTTGAAACATCAAGCACGGCCACCACAGTGGGCTTCCCAGAGAAGACTTGACAATTTCCTTTCTCTCCCCTTTCTTCTTCCCTCGTTCCTCTCTGGGGCAAACTGAAAATGGGGAGAGCCGGGCTCGGTGGCTCAGCCTGTAATCCTGTGCCTTTGGGAGGCTGAGGTGAGTGGATTGCCTGAGCCCATGGGTTCGAGACCCGCCTGGGGCAGTGAGACCTCATCTCTACAATAAATCAAAAAATTAGCCGGGCGTGGTAGCGCATGCCTGTAATTCCGGCTACTCGGAAGACTGAGGAGGAAGGATCGCAGGAGCCCAGCAGGTCGAGGCTGCGGTGGCCGGAAGCGGCCACTGCACTCCAGTCTGGGCGACAGAGTGAGACTCCAATTCAAAAAAAAAAAGAAAGAAAGAAAATGGGGAGAGTAGGAAGTGGTAAAAGAACCCTGAGGAAAAAGCAGGGCTGGGCGGTAAGGAAGGAGGGGCTGCAGGCAAATGATCTGGCCCCCGGAGGAAGTATCACTTCCTTGCGGGTCTCCTCTAGGGCCTTCTCCCTCCGGCCTCCCCTACAGCCACAGTTCTGCTCCCCACGACACAGCTTCCCCCTGGAAAGCAGATGTGGCCCTCCCTCACCAGAGGGCCTGAGACAAGCTTCTCCATTCCCCTGCTGGGGTGGGGATTCACATTTGCAGGAAGAGTAGAGACCCCCAGAGGGCCAAAACACCAAGGACTAGGTCATAGCTTCCCTGGA
>NW_007086625.1:0-381 GCF_000164805.1 Carlito syrichta
GGGCCTGGGAAACATTACTAAAAGCTTCTTTTGAGTTCTCTTTAGAAACAAGCACTGCAAGATAAGAGAAAAGTAATGAGGACATCTGGACAAAGGAGGCGATCACAGGACTCTGAAGAACATAAGAGCCTAAGATGGGAAAATTCCTGACTCATAAAGAAATATATACTTAAAGAAACTTTCTTGAGACTGTAATTTCGGACATCGGACTGAAAGTATCATTGTTGGCTTTATGAATAAGACTTGTTGTCTAAATGCCTATGAGAATCTTGGCTTATTTGCTACTATGCCTATGGGAATCTTGGTTTGTTTGCTACTAAGACCACTAGATGGTAACTTTTAAAAGATATGTACGTGAAAGAATTTTCTTTGTCTTGCCCC
>NW_007086626.1:0-382 GCF_000164805.1 Carlito syrichta
ATTTTCTCCCAGTCTGTGGGCTGTCTCCCTGCTCTCTTGATGGTTTTTTTGGCTTTGCAGAAGCTTGTCAGTTTGATGAGGTCCCACTTGTCTATCTTATCTTTTATGGCATGGACACTTAGGGTTTCGATCAGGAATTGATTGCCAGTTCCAATTTCCATAAGAGCATCTCCTGCATTTTCTAAGGTTCTTACAGTTTGAGGTTTTATGTTTAGGTTTCTGATCCATTTAGAATTAATTTTTGTGTCTGGGGGTAGGTAGGAGTCCTGTTTCAATCTTCTGCATGTGGTCAGCCAGTTTTCCCAGCACCATTTACTAAATAGGTTCTCATCTCCCCAGTGGTTGGTGGTGGAGGCTTTGTTGAAGATGAGTTGGTTGAGAA
>NW_007086627.1:0-780 GCF_000164805.1 Carlito syrichta
CCAAAAGTACTAGCTAGCTGTGCTCTCTTTCAATGTTGCTGCTGCAATCAAGTGACACTGTCGTAATTTCCCCGAGCAGACTCACACACAAGCACACACACACACACACACACACACACACACACACACACACACACACCCAGCCGATAAACATGCTCTAGGAATTGCACACAAGTGGCAGGAACATTGAACCGAGAACAATGCCTACAGATAGCAGCAAGAATCCACACCAAAAAAGACACATATCAGTGTGCACACATCATGCACATGACGTGACACACAGAAGCGGGCACCCAGTCCCACATGCATGCTCCCCCACCCCAAATCCCTATCGGACACGCTGTGCAAACTCACATAGAATGTTTGAGTCAGAAATGCCGAACATACTCAAAGACAGTGCACAGAGTTATTGACAAAATTCGATGGTGGAAGAGTGGGAAGTGCGCGATAATTGCTACACCCAGGTCTCCTGAGCAGCAGAGACTGGAGGAAAGAGGCACCAAGTGCTTCACCCTGAAGACCCACTGCCAAGCCCACTGAGCACAGCCCTGGGAGAAGTTTCGTGGAGACTCCTGGTGCGGTCCAACGGAGAGAGTCGCTACAGGCCTCCAAGCATTTGCAGACAAACACACACACTCACACTCACCCACACACACAGACAGGCACACACACACACACACACACACACGGATAGGGGCGAACCCTCTCCCACAGATTGAGAAAGAGTAGGAGCATGGTGAGCAAACAGTGGCTGGGAAAGGGAGTTGTCATCTCTGGCGC